>NW_027204270.1:3077500-3262500 GCF_024711535.1 Dipodomys merriami
ACGGAGACTCGACTCTGCACTCTGCCTTCTTCTGAATGGACCTGGTGGGAGAGGAGGGAGTTGGAGGGGGAGGAGCGTCTGGAAGCCCTCACTACAGAGGTGACTCGGACGCTTCGCTCCAGGGCTCGAGAAGAGAGTCAACACCAAGGCTCCATCACAGAGCCATTTGTCCCGGTCACGGAGCTCATTGGGAGTGGAAAGCCCGCAGGGTTAGATGCCCAGCCGTCTGTCCCCTCCCTCCTTGCCCCCACTTACACCTGGAAGGATGAAGGCTGGACTCACTGCGTCTCTGCCAGCTTTCTGCCATTCTGGCTGTGCCAGCCATCCATCCTCTATGCCCTGAGAGTTATACAACACTTCCCGCCCCTCCACTCCACAGCCCTCTCTACCAACATGGCCACAGAACCCAAGGCCTTGTGATGAGGCCTTGTGCCAACAGGCAGATCTGGTGGGCATCTGGAGGCTCTTAGGCATGACCACCAGCCATGGTTTATCAGGACCTTCACAAGGCCCTCCGCCCCATGAGAATCTACGGGTTCTGTGAGCTGGTCTTACAACGCAAGCCATGCTGAGGTCTCCTCACTCCTGAGCTCACGGCTCACCAGAGGACCACGGAGGGAAGCAGAGCAAATATAAGCAATGTTCTCTTCCCAGGCCTCCTGTGACCTTTCGAAGGGGATGGAGGCCTGGGCAGGCCGGGGACAGCACAGAAAGAACTGTGTGTCTGATGAGGGTATGAGATGAACTTGAAGGTCGATTTACCAGGATTGAAACATTTCCCACTTCTTAGCAATCACTCCCCACCCTCCCCCTCCCCCAAACTTGAAGCTTTATCTTAATGGCTCTGTGATTTTTGGATCAGATCATTAAAATTAATGGTATTCCAAATGTCCAAATGTTCTGTCGTGCCTTGTAGTCTGCTCAATGTTTCTTCCCTGCATAGATCATCAGTAATAGGACACTTTAATACTTTAATGGCCCTAATATGAGGGTGGGTCCCCCTTTCCCTCCCCTCTCTCACTCTCTCAATGAATAATGTCCAGAGCTAGATATGAACCCCCACCAAAGAAAGAAGCATATTTCATTAAGCATGTTCATGCAAGACCCTAAATAATTCAGTTGCCCAGATTAAAATACTTGACGCTCTCCATGTCCTAATGGGAGATAATGAAATGTCCCCAAATGCTGCCACCTTAAAATTAACAGCCTTTGAAATTCTAAAATCAATCAGTGTCAATGACAAGAACTCGTTCTAAGCCTTCATTGATTTGTGCGGCCAAGGAAGGGAACATGGAACCTTGCGTAGCCCTGTGCCGTGGGCTGGCAGCCTGCTGGCCAGTGCTGTGATTCATTCACTCTTTGTCCGGGAAGACCGCAAACACCAGCTGGTTAGTCCTGCTGGTGAATGACAGGCCGCACCTACCGGCCTCAAATGCCCATCTCCAGATCATCACCTGCCAGGCAGACTGGGACCTGTGCTCTCCTCCCCACTGGTCCCCAGTGGAAGACACCGCTCTCTTCCGGGGTGCAGTAGATATTGAGCTGTCTGCAGGCCCAGTCTCTGCTGGGAAAACTGACCACTCTTCCCCTCTGTCCCATGGTTCTCTTTTACTTCCCATGGAAGTTGTACCAGCTATAGTTGTCATGGTTATTCTGAGGGGGCCTCGTGCCTTTTCACATGACCCTCTGTCTCTTATAAGCTGATGCCACCTTATCTCTTCCACAAGGAAGGAAGTCCCATAAACACAAAGAATGTTTTATTTACTACTGTGTCCATGGTGCCTAAAAGAATGACAAGCATAAAGGAAATTGTGGATGAATGGATGGATGCATGGATGGATGCATGGATGGATGCATGGATGGATGGATGTTTGGTGGAAGGCAAGAAGGAAAGGAAGGAAGGAAGAGGGCAGGTTGATGAATGGATGACGGATGACAACTAGAGGATAGATGATAGATGGTGGATGGATGATAGATGGTGGGTAGATGGATGGATGGATGCCTCTTTTGTTCTATTCTCAGTACAGAAATTATGTCAAGCGTACTTGATGACTAGGGGAATGAACCAACCATGTTGGATTTTCTGACTCTGAGAATTGCACGCAGACGCTCCCACGCCCTCTCTCTCCAGAGGCTCTTCCTTCCCAACGTTCCATGGAGCTGTTGGCATGGTGTCTGCCTTAGATCCTGGGAACCCACCGAGAAGGAGCCTCTCCTGGGCCGAAGCTCTGCATCCTTTGCTTTTCCCCCAAAGCCATCTGGACCGGACACCCAGTGGGCTATCAGCTTACCATGGAAGAGACGCCTCTGGTGAGAAACTGGAGGATCCGCACAAAGGGAATGCGGAAGGAGCGCCTTGAATAATTCAACAAACAAACCAGGGGAATCCAGGCTCCTCACACAGGCCCCAGCTGAAAGTCAAAGCAAACCTAGAAAACGGGAGACCACAGAAAGTCTCCCCAGGAAGATTAGAAATCACCCTGTGATAAAACAGCTTCGAGTATCAGAGTCGGAGTGCAGAGGAAATAAGAAAGTCCCGCAAGGAAATTAGAATTAGGTCAGAAGGACCGGGCAGGCGGGCGGGCGGGATGGCGGTGAACATACCAGTCCACAAGAAGAAAATTGAAAGATAGGAATGAGTCCAGAGGCACTGGCTCACGTTTCCTAGGAAACAGGCCCCAAGCCGTCCTGAGCTCACCGTTCAGGAGTCACCCACGGGTGACAGGTATCCCACAGGATTGGGGCAGAGAGAAAGCCTTGGGCAGGGCTCACAACAAGACACCCTGAAGAACAGGAACGGGAAAGGCCTGGAAGCCCCAGCAGACTGGCTGGAGTTGGCGGTGGTGTCTGTTAATAGTCTTCAGAGAGGTGACACTCGGCTCCGGTCACCCTGTCTGTGCGGGTCTCACACCCCATGCATGTGTGAGTGCACACACACACACACACACACACACACACACACACACACACACACACACACACACACACACACACCAGCAGGGCAGAAGCAACCCTCTCCTATTGGCTCTTTTATCGACATGCAGAGGGGACCCCAGGCTCAGTCCTGACCCCACCTTCTTTCTACCCAGACTCCAGGTGGTCACCTCCGTAAGCCTCAGAACTAGAGCCACGCATCACCCCCCCACAGCCAGGGGGTGCTGCTGTGAGGAGTTCTGGATCTCACCAGGCCAACTGAGGCACAGAGCTGCTCCCAAGAGAGCCCTAGGGGCTGGCAGGAGAAATCCCTCTCCCCCTCCTTCCCCAGGCCCAGCTCTGTGTCTGCCTTGGGAGTCCACGCAGAGCTGGCTATTGAAGCTGCCCCATGGACCACCCTCTTCCTCTTCTTCTTCCTCCTCCCCTCCCCTCCTCTTCCTCTGCTCCTCCTCCTCCTCTTCTTCCTCTGCTCTTCCTCCTCCTCCTCCTCCTCTTCCTCTGCTCCTCCCATGCCCCCACTCCCCCGTCCCCTCCCAGTCTGCACTCCAGTCCTCCTGTCTCACAGGAGGAGAGCAATGGTGAGTCAGCAGTGAAATCACTGTAGACAGAGTCTCTGCTTGGCTGAACTCGCATCTGCTCCTGGCCCTTCTGGGCTCATCTGTGTGCTGTGTGCTTCAAAAGCGAGGTTAACAAGGACCCTGCTGGTCAGGTTAAGCAGACCCCTCACCCCCTGAAGCCGGTCGAGGTCCTTGTCCGTATCCTCTCCCCGACCCGTCCCCCTCATCCATCGCACCCCAATCCTAGGCAGCCTTTGGCGGGAATCCTACCAGGCCCGGAGAAGCCAGACCGCCCTGGATTTGAGACCTGGGAAACTCTGTCCCCACAACCCCTGCCCATGCTGTGTCTGGAGCCAAGCTCAACCTCCGTCCCCACATTGAGACTCCATGGCCACGGTCCCCACACCCACCCGAGGCCCCGAATAAAGTCTGCACTGCTCTGCTTTCAGTTATGCCACTCAATACATCGTCCCTTCAACTGTGGTAAGAGCTGTGCGGAAAATTAAAGTGGAAAAGAATGTAGAAGCCAGTGGCTCGTGACTGAAATCCTCACCCCTTGAGAGGCTGAGCTTGAGAGGATCGAGGTTGGAGGCCAGCTTGGGAAGAAAAGCTCTCGAAACCCCATCTCAACCCAGAGCTGCGTGAAGTCGCATGTACCCGTCATTTCAGTTAAAAGGAAAGTCTAAGGTAGGCAGGTCACAGTCCAGCGCATGCACAGGCAGGAAGTGAGTCCTTATTTCAAAAGCTAGCCAGGCAAAAAAGGGCTGGAAGTGGGTCTCAGTAATATAGGACCTGTCTAGCCAGTGCAAGGCCTTGAGTTCAAACCCAATACCACATAAAACCAGATAAGTAAGTGAATAAGTCAGCAAGTGTGGAGGTGGACGGGCTTGGGGTGGGAGCAGCAGAGGCCTGGAGGAAGACCCGGAGCCCAGCAGAGGGGAGATGGAGGGCAGGGCGGACACCCACCTCGCCTTCGTCATGAAGAGGCCCAACGCGGACAGAGCTCAGCAGAGCAGCCAGGCTGAGGCCTAAGCCAGCTGCTGCCCAGAGGTGGAGGAAAGCACGCGTGGACCAGGGGTACCCGCGTCCGCCCTCAGGCCCACCCCGGCCCGAGCAGCCCGTCAAGTCCTTCAGAACGTCAGTCCGCTGCTCTCTCCAGCTAAATCTAAGCCTGTCACTCCTCCTCTGGTCCCCAGCTTCGAACCTCCATGCGCCCAGGGCTGCTGCCCTGCATGTCCGGGGAGCACTATGTTTCCCTGTGGAGGAGCCCAGCTCCTCTGGGTCCCCCAGCACGCGGCGCTCAGCCCTTCCCCAGGGCCTTTGCACTACTCTCCCTGTGCCTGCACGGCTCCTGAACCTGGTTCTTTCTGGACGTTGAGGTCTCGGCTCGATTCTTGCTTCCCGGGCCCTCCTGGACTCCATTCGCCACTGCCTGCCACCGTCACCACACCCTTGTGTGTACTTCAAAATGCCTGCCTTCCATGTCCACGTTCTCTCCCAGCGTGACAGAGGCTACACAAAGCACAGATGTTTGCCGGCTGTCTGCCTCTGCTCCCGGCACGTGGACCCTCCTACAGCAGCCTGCTGATCGCCCGATCAGCATGGGGGAGAGACAGAGCCTGACCTCAGTCAGGGGGCGCTGGGGGTGGGGGAACCCTGTGCAGACCACCCAGCCCTCCCCCCCGGAGCCACCCCAAACAGAGCCCCCACTCCCTAACGTGGAAGCCAGTCAGCCCAGGGATGACCAACACAGAGTGGAGAGGAGGCAGCGGGCAGGAGCCCCAAGGTGCCCTCCACCTCCTGCCTGGGGCCCGGGCCACGGCAGCCCCCAGCCACCAGGCCTGGCTCCACACCGTCCGCTGAGACGGCTCAGATCAGGCTCGACTGGCAGCACACCTGTCTCCACTCCCTGCGGGGACCGGGGCTGCCAGCTCTCCCTGGCATCCGTGCCCTCTAGAGGCTTCGGCCTGACAGGTGCCATACCGCTGCGTCTGCCCAGCCGGGCTCTATGGGAAGTCACGCCACAGCTGTGCAAGTACATGGGCTGGCAGAGCCACCGGCCTCCCCAGGAACCACCGGGCCCGCCCCAGGGAGGTGCAGGCCCTCCACGTGGACACCCAGCTTCAGGCCCCCGAGCCCCCAGACCCACCCTTGCTCCGTCTCTGAGATCGCCCTGGAGTTGAAAGAGCAGCATCTACAGTCAGTCCTGCGCCTGCCCCAGAGTCCTAACCACCTCTGCTCACCTCTAAGGACCCCCATCCTACCTGATCACAGCCTATGCCAGTCCCCCCCCACAGCTCCCATAGCCCCTCCTAGAGTTCGGGTCTGCGTGATGACATGTCTCTCTGACCACACCCCCTCCATGCCCCCCCTCATTGATCCTCAGCATTAGGGGGCATCTGGGACCCGTGCTCTGCATGGCCCCCACGCAGCCCTCTGTCTCCCCTGTCTCAGCCCAGCTAGTCCCGTGGCCCTTCATGCCAGCGTTTCTCCCTCCAAACCCGGCTCTTGGTGCGCCCATCAGGCCTTGCCATACACCCCGGGCGTGGGCTGGTGCCAGCATTTTCCCTCCCTGTGTCTGCACCCACCTGAGCTCTGAGCCTTGACCCTCCCCCCCTCGCCAGCGAGCCGCAGTCACCTGTCCCTCAGCACTCCAGGACCCTGTGTCTTGGCATCTCTTTCTCATCCCAGCCCTGGGTATCATTTCTAGTCTCCCAAGATCCCTGTTGGAAGCTGAGTTTATAGGATCACAGAAAAACAAGCTCCAAAAGATGCCCAGGTGTCTCTGAGACTGGCAGGCCTAGAAGCAACCTGCTCCCAGGATGCAGGAAGCTTATAATGAGATAAAAGATGCTTCCGGAAGGGAGAGCAATAAAGGAGATGAGACTGATCAGAATACATCGCAAACATGTGTGGATATCTAACCCCCACCCCCGCTGTAACTAACGTAAGCTTTAAAAAAAAAAAACAAGATTGTTCTCCTAGCTGAGAATCAGTGGCTCACACATGTAATCTCAGCTACTGAAGAGGTAGACATAGGGAAGATTGTAGTTCAAGGCCAGCCCAAGCAAAAAGTTCATGAGATTCCATCTCAACCAGTCAAAAGCTGGGCATGGCGGTGTGCACCTACCATCCCAGCTACAAGAGGAAGCATAAATAGGAAGATCGCGGTCCAGCTTGGCCTGGGCTAAAAGTCTCTATCTCACAAATAACCAGAGCAAAAGACTAGAAGCTTGACTTGAACAGTAGAACACCTGGCTGGCAAGCATAAGGCCTTGAGTTCAAACCCCAAAATGAAAAAGGGAGAGGCTTCTCAAAAGGGAAAAATGGGGATCCAGTCTATGCACAGACACAAACAATGTTGGGGTCGATGATGCAGCGGAGAGGGCTCCGTGCAGGTGGGCCCGCCCTCCCCCGGTCATGCACGGTGCCGAGACCCTGAGCTGTGCGTGTGGATTCACACGAGCCCGTTCCCCGGTGTCTATCATTGCTTCTGCTGGGACCAACTTTGATCAGGGAAGGACAGGTTGGCCATCGGAGTTTCAGTGTCCTCTCACAAGGACATTGATAGACACTGCTCCGTGTGTGTAATGTGCCTGATGCTTTGCTAAGCTCTGCGGCCTCTCCAGCCTCCCCTCAAAGGTGTGGTCTCCAGGGCCACTGGTGGCAGAAGGCACAAAGTCACATTGCAAAGTGACTAGGTACAGGGAGGCCATTAACCAGGTTTGTCGGGACAGCCTAAAGGGATGACATGGGATCCTAGAGCCCTCTTCTCTGCACCACTGAAGCATAGATCCAGCACCGTGCAGAGAGAGGGAACATGGAGAAAATCAGCCTGGGAAAGTCATGTCTGACCTGGGGCTGAAGAAAGGCTCTTGCTGGGATTCTTCACCTCTCCCCTGGTCACCATCACCGAAGGCTCTCAGTACCCAAGGGCATCTCTCCTTCACCATCCAGTTGACTCAGTGGACCTGTAGTGTCAGACCTGCTCAGCCAGGGCTCAGCCTCTGATAGTGACATCAGCTCCGTCAGCTGTCAGCCTTGTAATGCAGAGGTTGCTGCATTACAAAGCATTGATCTTAAAAGGCAGGGCTGGCCCGATGAACACCTGTCTCCCCTCACCTGCCTTTGTAAGAAAGAAAATTGTCCCCCAGAAGGGAACTAACCCACCCACTATTGCATCACCCACGTCCTCCCTTCCCTGCTGGGCCAAGGGAGGCCTCAGGGCTGTCAGCCTGGCCTCCCCCAGCCAGCCCCCTGCTTCGCGCCCCAGCGGCACCTCAGCAGGAGCTGTCTGCAAGCTGTTCTCTCCTTGTTCCTGCACTGAGCCCTGTCACTCGGCTGGCACAGGATGCTCAAGATCAAAGGCTCTGCCCTGCTCTGATTGGCAGGGTGGAGACGAGCCACGGACAGTGCAGCTCAGCAGGGTCATGGCCCACAGAACCGATCATCCAGCTGCCAGGTGGCCAGGCCAGAGCCCCACAACTTCCCGCCTCCACACAGCCATATCTTCGACAGGCTTGATTCAGGAGCAAGTAATTGAGGTCAGGCTCTTGCGAAAGGATCATGATTCCGAAGGGAGGGGTGCTGCGGCTGGAAATGAGGATGCTGAGGAGAGCCTGACATCGAGCATCCGGGATGCGGAATGGTGCGTCCAGCATCTCAGGATGCGGAATGGTGCATCCAGCATCTCAGGATGTGGAATGGTGCGTCCAGCATCTCAGGATGTGGAATGGTGCGTCCAGCATCTCAGGTGTCTATAATCATGAATGGTGCCCTAGCATCTCAGGTGTCTATAATCATGAATGGTGCCCTAGAATCTCAGGTGTCTATAATAATGATGAATGGTGCCCTAGCATCTCAGGTATCTATAATCATGAATGGTGCCCTAGCATTTCAGGTGTCTATAATGATGATGAGTGTGCCCTAGCATCTCAGGTGTCTATAATCATGAATGGTACCCTAGCATTTCAGGTGTCTGTAATAATGATGAACAGTATTCTAGCATCTCAGATGTCTCTAGTAGTGAAGATTACCCTACCATCTTGAGTATTTGTAATACTCAGTGTTACCCTAGCATCTCAGGTGTCTATAATGATGAATGGTGCCCTAGCATCTCAGGTGTCTAAAATGATTATGAGTGTGCCCTAGCATCTCAGGTGCCTATAATCATGAATGGTGCCCTAGCATCTCAGGTGCCTATAATCATGAATGGTGCCCTAGCATCTCAGGTGCCTATAATCATGAATGGTGCCCTAGCATCTCAGGTGCCTATAATCATGAATGGTGCCCTAGCATCTCAGGTGTCTATAATAATGATGAGTGGTGCCCTAGCATCTCAGGTGTCTATAATCATGAATGGTGCCCTAGCATCTCAGGTGTCTATAATCATGAATGGTGCCTTAGCATCTCAGGTGTCTATAATCATGAATGGTGCCCTAGCATCTCAGGTGTCTATAATCATGAATGGTGCCCTAGCATCTCAGATGTCTATAATCATGAATGGTGCCCTAGCATCTCAGGTGTCTATAATAATGATGAATGGTGCCCTAGCATCTCAGATGTCTATAATCATGAATGGTGCCCAGCATCTCAGATGTCTATAATCATGAATGGTACCCTAGAATTTCAGGTGTCTGTAATAATGATGAACGGTATTCTAGCATCTCAGATGTAATGATGAGGGGTGCCCTACATCTCAGGTGTCTATACTGGTGAGGGGTACCCTGTACCAGCATCCAGGTGAGAAGTGCGGTGAGGTCCTGTGATGTATGCCATGTGTTGCCCCATATACCTGACTGCTCTTGCTACTGGACTGTCCACCCCTCACTGTCTCCAGACCACTGCACCATGACAGAGCTCCAGGGCAGAATAACAGGTCTCAAGTCTTCCATGTCACTTTGTGATTAGCATAGATTAGTTGTACGATATGAGGGGTTTGTTTCATTGCCACATTTGCATGCATGCACAGGCTGTGCTTTGATCACATTTGCTCTTTGTTACCAGATCTGAGTTACCAGCATGGGGGCCAGAAAGTTCTTGATCTCAGCAGGTGAAGAATTTGAGGCTGGACACTTTTGTTAATGTAAAGCAACACGGAAGTACAGCTTCACATGAGGAGGGCAGACAGGCTCAAGGATGGCTGTCCAGAGAACCCCAACTTTTATGGGGGTCTGGGACCTGGTCCCTGTGTCATCAACATCTTGACACTGGATTATGGTCATTTGCTCCTCCCCCAATTAGTGGGGGAGATTTGGGCCCTGGGCTGGACGGCTGCAGGTCGGCAAGTCCCCTGTGTGTCATCCCATTTATATCAGCCAGGCAGGAGATGAGTTCTCATCAAATGCACACCACTGTTCTCAGCCATCCAGTCCCTAACCCCCCTCCTCCTACAATTCCCCTTACGCCTCAGTCTCTCTCTGTCTCTCTGTCTCTCTGTCTGTCTCTGTCTCTCTCTCTTTCTCCCTCCCTCCTTCTTTTTCTCCCTCCCCTGCCTCCCTCCCATACCTTCATTTGTTTCCAGGAGATTCCACATGAGAGAACATTCAATACATGTCTTTGTGAATCTGGGGATTTCACTGAACCTGTTGACCTCCTGTTCCATCCATTTTCCTGTTAATGACGGCATGCCATTCTTCTCTGTGGCTGAAGAATCAGTCCATTGTGCATCTTAGGACCTCATTTTCTTTTTTCCTTCATCTGTTCATGGGCATCCAGGCTGATTCCAGAGCCTGACTATGGTCAGGAATAAACATAACATTCAGGAATCTTCATTATATGGTGATATTGGTCCATTAGGGTGTATGCCCAGGAATTGTAGAGCTGTGGCACATGGAAGTTACACTTCTAGGATTTTAAGGACCCTCAGTACAGATTTCCATAGTGGAGACACTAATTTATATTCCCGTCAGCAGTGTGTAAGCATCTTCTTTTTCCTACATCCTCACCACTGGCGTTGTTTGATTTCTCTGTGATGGCCATTCTGAGCTAGGGGGAAGGAGGTGGAACGTAGTTCAACGGTCCATTTGTTAACTGGATTCTTCTTATTCTCATCTTTCCTAACACAGAGGGTGCCGGAGCAGGGAGGAGCCCACCGTATGGCATTTCTGTTTCCTTAGAATTGCACATTGTTCCTTCGTTGCCTGCATGTCTGAGGCACGAGTCTCCACCCAGAAAGTATGCGTGAAAGCTGCACTGGACCGGTGTGTCCAGTGTCTGCTTGTGTCCTGTTCTCCACACCTTCCCACAGTTCAGCTTCTGAATCTGAAATGCCTGCACCTTTGAGGACTGGCTCTACAGAATTGTTCCGAAAAGAAACCCGCTCTGTCGCATGCAGTAAAGCAGCAAGAGGTATGGCCTTGTGACCCGAGAATGCTGATCAACTTTAACCCAAACCAGGAGAAGGTCAGGACTGAGAGAAAGAGATATGTTTCACAAATAGATTGTTTCTCACACACATTCAAGTTTGCTGCCGTGCCCCGTGCAAGCTGTGAGACGGACGGCAGACTCTGCTGGCGGCAGGCAGGCTTGGATCCACCCCTCCACAGGCCTCGGAGCGCTCTGCACTTATCCTGAAGCAGAAGGCCGGCTGCGGGGTAGGGGGTGGGGGGCACCTGGGAAGGTGGCTCAGTGGTAGAGCACTTGCCTTGCATGCATGAGGGCCTGGGTGCGATTCCTCAGCACCACGTAAGCAAAAAAAAAAGCCAGAAGTGGCGCTGTGGCTCAAGTGGTAGAGCACTCACCTTGAGCTGAAGAGCTGAGGGACAGCGCCCAGGCCCAGAGTTCAGGCTCCACAACCACAGAGTAGGGAGGTGGAGAGGCCCAGAACATGCCTGCAGAGCAGGAGCTGTCCCAAGGCCAACTCAACTAGAGAAAAGGAGGGACATGCATTTTTGTGGTTGCTTTTGCAGAAAGCGGCCCACGCATCTTGCTGTGATTCTGAGTGGGTGGCACTGGGTCCTGGACTTTGCAAGCAATACATCTTGGTTCTCAGGAAGCCAGGTACAGTGCACTGACTGCAAATCCACCCAGAGGTCTTGCCTGCACAAGAGAGCCCCTCTCTGGGGTGGGCTCACCAGGCTCTGTGTCCGTAGTGAGTCTGCCCTACATGGATACCTGGAACCAGGCTGCTCTGTGCCCAGGCCCAGCACGCTGGCCCTGTCCTTTCTGGAGAGCCCTGATGTCAGCAGCAGGTGGTACTGCCAAGGGCCAGCCCCTGAGTCTTGGGGGAGTTCATGATGTGGCGGACGCCCAGGACTGGGCCAGGGGCTCAGCATTCCCCAGCTGCCTTCTCTTTCCCTACTTCCTCAGGGCCTCCCCATCTCCCGCGGCTTCCTTCTTGCTTTCTACTTTTTCCTTACCCTCTGCTTATTCATCTCCCCAAATGTCAAGCACCTGCAGAACGGGATCCAGAAGGACACCTTCCCTGCTCGGCTCTGTCTCCCCTTCCCCAGGGCCCATGAGCCCAGCACACCACTGTCCTGCCCCCCCCAATCTTCCAGGCAGAAGGTGATGGCACAGTTGGGAGTGAGCTAGAAAATGAAAGATGTGGTTAGGGATTTTGCACCTGAGTTGTCTTTCAGTTTAACAAGTTCTTATTTCAATAATTTAAGAAAGAGTTGAGCTGGTAGCTCATGCCTATAATCCTAGCTGATCAGGAAGCTGAGATCTGAGGATCAGAGTTCAAAGCCAGCCCAGGCAGGAAAGTCTGTGAGACTCTTATCTCCAATAAACTACTCAGAAAAAGCCAGAAGTGGAGCTCCAGCTCAGAGTCGTAGAGCGCTAGCCTTGAGCACAAAGAAGCTCAGGGACAGCACTTAAGCCTTGAGTTCAAGCCCCAGTACCAGCAAAAAAAAGAAAGAAAGAATTGCTTGTCAAATAACATCCTTAAAATGAAGACAAGGGAGTTAGTGAGGGAAAAATAAACATTTACTATAATTCCACTACTAATACTAATAGCATAATAATTGATATAATTCATATATTAATGTAAATTACTAATTCATTATAACTCATAATTCATACTTAATTAATTAATTATGCATTTTATATAAAATAATCATGTTAGTGGTGGCATTGTTGGGGGCGTGGTTTTGCTCTACATAGCTCTCCAAAGTTGTAAGTTCCTAGGAATCATGAGGCTGACGGGATTCAGGCACGTTTCCCTCAGTATTGTGCTGTCATCCTGTGACATGCTGCCTCACTGTCCCTGGTAGCTTCCTTCCGAAAGACGTCATAATATCCTGTGGGCGGTGGGTGACAATCTCCGGTTTCATCTTAGATCTAGTTGGGAAAATGGAACCCACTCCAGGCGTTCCAACAGGAAGTCTTCCTTACAGGGGATGGGGCTGAGAGGGCTGGAGCAGCTGAGCACTGGACAGGGGGCAGGGTGGGTGTGGTCCTGCAGACCTCAGGTGGCCGTCCATCCCTGAAGTCCTGTTGGACTGATTTTCACAGACTTCTTCTTTCCCCAGCACCTCTCTGTGACTCTGGGTGGGTCCTGCTCCCCTGGGAGACCTCCATTCCCTGGGGACAGTGAGACCGCTTGCTCAGGATGGAGGTGGGCAGCCCCTGGGTGCCCCGCGCCTTCCAGTTCTCAGGGAATGGCCTGTTTGCTCTTGGTCTAGGGCACAGGCAGCTGCGTGGCCCTGTCTGTCCCAACCCCCAGGCTGTAAACTCCATGAGAGCCTGGGTCAAACCCGCCCTGTTCATCTGTTGGACTTCTGAGACCGCATGCCATCCGTCACTAGCAAACAGCTACTTCGGAATGTGTTTGTCCCTCGGCTGACCCCCAAAGCAGATGACGTGCAAGAATCACCTTGGGGTTCTTTCCTTTGTGAGACTGTTAGGCTTAGGCATTGGCCAGGCCCGGCCAACGGCACGGCCATGGGCATGAATTGAATCGCGTCCCCTTACCATGAAGAACTGTGTGGTAAATCCCACCCCCTAGCACCTCGGCGTGTAAGCTGACTGGGAGAGCTCTGCCAATGTAATGAGCTAAAAAGCCAGTAGGGTGGGCCCTAATGCAGTGCGACCGAAAGGGAAATCGGAACAGAAGCATGTGTGTGGAGGCATGCCATAAAGGAAGGAAGGCGGCGATCGGGGCAGTGTGAGCACAACCCAAGCAGCAGCGCCCAGGACTGTAGAAACCACCGGAGGCTGGCAGGGTCGGGAAGCTCTCTCCCAGCCTTGGAGGGAGGCAACCCTGCCAGCATTTGATCTGGGACTCCTGGCTTCCAGAGCTGTCAGTGAGAAGCTGTGCACTAACCCACTAATGGAGGGTCCTGTGGGAGCACAGCCCAGTAAAGCAGGACAGGCCTCCTCGGGCAGAGATGGTGGCTCCCGTCTGCTCTGGGGCATCTCTGCAGGTGGATGAGGAGGGGCCTGTCCAGAGGCGGCATCCTGTGATCCACATGGGGCCCTGAGAGGGGTCCGAGTCCCTGCAAAGCAGCTGATGGGGGCCACCCTGTGCAGAGAGCAGAGTAACAAGAGAAAGCAGTTCAAGCCACGGGGACCGGAATCGCGGGATGCACTTAGGACTTTGTACCGGGGGCCTCAGCCGGTCCCATCCCTTCTGTGAAGTCTGATGAGGACAGAGCAGGCTGGCCCCTCCCTTTGGGCAGTAGCTGCCGAGCTCCAGACCCTGTCCACTTCCTGGGTGGCAGAGTATCTGGTCCGTTCTCCTGGCCCGACTGTGGAAGTGGCGGCCCCACGCCTGCGCATTTCATCCTTGCTGGAAGAGGCCAGGCCATCAGCAGACACCTGCTCGGTGCTCATGAGCCTGAGCGAGGCTCTTTTTCGAGGCGGATCTCCATTCCACAGACCACGTGGCATGGCGTGTCTGAGGGCAGAGCAAGGAGAGACTGAGCGCCCGAGATTTCCACACTGCGTGAAGGCGTCTTCCCCAGCTAGAGCAATGGACTGGGGCTGGGGGGAAGGGCGGGGACGGCCTGGACTGCAGGCTGTGAACCTCTTCTCCACAGGAGCTGTCCAAAGCGCTGTGCAGAGACGGGGGTCAGGCCAGGAGAACAAGTGTCCCCGGCAAGGTCAGAACCCTGTCTGTGATGCCCTCTGATTTTATGGGTGACTCGCTTCCTACGCGAGTGGGTTTAATGCGAGAAGCACTAAAGCCGTGCCAAGCATGTGACCTACTCCGGTAAACATGCCCAAGTCCATCGAGCCCCGCGCTGGCAGCACCGCTGGAGCCCCACCCATACCCTGCAAATGCTGACAAAGGGACCACTGAGCACCAGGCTCTGCTCTAGGCCTGCTATGCCCATTGGGCAAGGCAGACACTTTCCAGTCCTCTCGGAGCTGGCACACCTCCAGCAGAGGCAAGGACGGTGCAGCCGGGCCCTGTGGAGCTCCACAGGTGCTAGGGATGCTTTGCACCATGGTTCCAAGTCCCCAAGTCAACGTACTGGGGAAAGGAATCTGCCATCACCCCAACTGTGCCACTGAGGAAGGCAGCACACTAAAGGATCAGGGCATTCGATCGGGAGTGCACACCCATTTCCTTGTAGCCATATTGACGTTTGTCTGTTCTTGTGGCAGTGACAAATACCTGAGCTAAATCAGCTTAGGAGAAGAAAGGTCCATTCCGGTTCACCAGTCATGGTTGTCGACCCGTGGTTGTTGGGTTCTGTGGCTTTGGGCCTAGGGTGAAGCTGTACATCAGAACTGGGCACAGGGTGCAGACAGTGCTTCTCTCATGTTGACCTGGAAGTAAAGAGAGACAGGAAGAGGAGGGGTCCTAATGTCACCTGCAAGAGTCAGGACTTCCTTCCACCAGCCCCCACCTCCCAACCACCCCCCTGGCCAAGATCAGGCCTTCAAAGGTCTGAGCTGTGGCAGCCAGGCCTTCAAAGAGAGATGCTTTGGGCCTGTTGATGGTGTAAAGGGCAGACACACCCTTGCTCTGGTTCTGGTGTCACGCCCAGCACTGCTTGGCCCTGCCAAGGAAGGGCCCCCAGCCCAGTCAGCACAGGGGCTGACACCACGCTAGAGAATCAGAGAGAGCTGCGTTCCGGCTCACCTCAGATTCATGGTCTATAACACGCTTCTCCAAGGAGCTTACGCAGACATTCGGGTTGATAAACCTGAAAAATCTCTAGAAAGTATCTAATTAGTGCCTTCTTCCCAAGTAGGGTGTTTGAGTAATTGCTGCTCAAGCAACAGAGACGTGGAGAAAGCTTTGCTTACAAACGCTACAGGGACAGATAGAGCTCCGCGTGGCTGCGTCTACAGGCCTGGCTCTCGCTCCCTCTCTCTCTTTCTCTCTCTCTCTCCCTGTCTCTTTCTCTCTCTCTTTCTTGCAACCTATTGACATCCATTAACATTCTTTCAACTATTAAAAAAAAGGCATCTTATTCTAGCACTCTCCATAGGCAGGAAGCCGGGCATTGAATTACCAGCCGGAGTAATTGCCCATCGGCATAGAGAAAGAAAATGACGGAAATTGCCGTGAGTCACGGGGTACTGGCAAGCCAAGTGTTCAGTGACGATAATTCTGCAAGGATAATTTCATTAATGGAAGCGGGGGACGCCGGTGCCAGCGAATACTGTATATGTGTATAGAAATATCTGCGGACATATGTTTAGTGTTTAAAAACAGCCGCGTGTGCGAGGGGACGCATTCAGCTCCCTCCATAATGTATGCCCAGGCAGTGAATGGCAAAACACCATTCAGAAGTGATTTGTGATAATCACAGGGGAGAAATCCTTTAAGTGAAAGGAAATGGGAATGAGGACAGACGTTCCAAGTGTGGATGTAAAAACCCTTCTATTTGATTTGGGGCCACAAAGGATTCAAAAGACATCAAAGCATTGACAGACTGAATAGCGCTCACCAAAGAAAGATCTTCCTGGCTCTGGAATTTAGCACATGAAACAAATCAGTCCAGACTCTCAGCCCGGAGAAGGTTATCCAGGGAAGAGCCGGGACCATAGGACAATCCCTAGTGTGCCTGTCTTATTCTGGCTTTCCCCTCGCTGTCTCTGCTTCGGCCTTTGGAACAAAACAAGCTTCTGTCCTGTGAATGAATGGAACCGTGTGCTTGGAGGGAAGGGCTGGCCTCCCCCGACTAAAAACTCGAGGGACAGAGCCCCCATCTACCTGGACACATGTGTGCCTACATTCCCTGATGCTCAGCCCTCTCCTCTCAACACGGTGAGGTCAACAGCCAGGCCAGTAGCACAGGGAAACTTTGGGATTCTTCTGGCAGAAGTTTCCATCTGCAACCCCCACAGACTCTGTGTGTCTGGGAGCCAGTCCCAAGTCAAGAGCATCACCAGCCCTCACGGCTCACGCCTGTAATCCCAGCAACTCAGGAGGCTGATGGCTGAGGATCATGGATTGAAGCCAGCCTGGGCAGACAAATCCAAGAGACTCTTATCTCCGATTAGCCAGGAAAAATATGGAAGTGGAGCTGTGGGGCAAGTGGGTAGAGTGCCAGCCTGAAGTGGCAACACCAACAAGAATACAAGACTCTAGGTTCAAGAAAAGAAGAGAAGAGAAAAGAAGAGCAAGGAGAGGAGGGGAGGAGAGGAGAGGAGAGAGGAGGGGAGGGGAGGGGAGGGGAAGAGGGAGGGGAGGAAGGACGCGAGGAAGGGGAGGAGAAGGGAGGAAGGAAGGGGAGAGGAGGGGAGGAGAGAGGAGAGAAGAGGAGAGGAGAGGGGAGGGGAGGAGAGGGGAGGGGAGGGGAGAGGAAAGGAGAGGAGGGGGAGGGGAGAGGAGGGGAGGGGAAAGGGGAGGGGAGAGGGGAGGGGAGGAGAAGGGGGAGGGGAGGGGAGAGGAAAGGCTCTTTCCCCACATGGTTCACCTATCTTGTCTGTATGTAAATTGAGGCAAATTTCATATAGCATCAAAGTAACATAGAGCTATTTTTAAATACATAATGTGGCGGCATTTAGTACCTCCCTAGGTCTGTGCAAACTCTTCCTCTGTCTATGAAAACCTGGTGCTCATCCAGCTGTCACCCCCAGTCTGTTCTTTGGGTCCATTCTGTGCGATCCACACAAATGGACTCAGACAATCCGTGCTCTCCTGCCTGACTCCTTTCACTCCACATAATGTTGTCAAGGCTCTCCACATTGCAGCACGCATCAGCCTTGGACTCTTTTCATGGCTGAGTAATGTTCCATTGTGCAGACGGACCACATTTTGTTTAGTCATCCACCCGTTTACGGGCATTTGTGCCAATTCCACCTTTTGGCTCTCGGGCATACTATTGCTGTGGATTTGCACGCCATGGGCTCGGGCATCGTGGCTTCCCTTTCTTCTGGAGACATGCTCAGAAGAGAACTGCTGAGTTATGGGGAAACCCACACTTCTGGAGGAATCTGAACTGTGAGTTCCCACCCCTCCTCCCCACCACCCCTTCCCATGGCTGGTGCTTTCATCTTGTATTCTGAATCATACACTGACTTCAGGAAGATCTCAGATACCATGTCTGCTCACAGGACGCTGTCTGCCACTGCCCACTAGCCCCTGTCCGGGCTGTCCGGGGTCTGTGCACAGGGTGCATGGCCAGAGGAGGCAGAAGGGGGGTGTCAGTGGACCTCTAGTCTATGCTAATGAGCTGGTATATGCTATGTCCAACCAGACAACCCCCCATGCTCCCCTAAGAACTCTGGACCTCCTACAGTCTGTTCTTACTAAAAACTAGAGTCTAGGAAGGCACATCTGAGTCAGAGCCACACACCTGTCACCTGAACACAGATGACTCATTCATAGGAAGTAGGGTCGCATGTCAGGATTTCCAAGCTATCTGGGTCCCATCACTTCCAGAGGCCCCGGCTGAGCCCTCACCAAGACCGGCTAGAGAGTGCCAACATGCAGTAGTGGTGGGGCTGTGGGGCCTGGTGGCCCACGGCGCTATTCCTTGAATCCTTGGTCCAGCTCTGTATTGCTGCCCCCACAGTGCTCTGCGGATCCAGGGTGACACACTTCTTCCATCCTCTTCAGACCCAGGGCCAAGTCCGCCTCTCTCCTGATTATGCAGGCCCTCCCAGCACCTTTTCTTAGAGGCAGGACAACCGGACAGGCAACTGTTCTGCGCCTAGCACCCTGACCCCAGGGACAGAAGACGGCTGTCCTACCACCCACCCCGCACGCCATGGTGGAGGGCATCTCCGTGGTGCCTGCCTGTGGCCATGGGTCCCATACCACGGGCCCTGCTGGCCCTTCCCTGCCCCTTTGCACACAGGATGACCTGGGATCTTTCTCCTGGCATGAAGAAAAACAAAACTTTCCAGGAGAAAAAAAAAGAATAAAACCAAATTAACAATTTGCAAATTATCCTAAGGGAAAAAATGTCCTATTAAGAAAAAATGATGAGCCTATACTAGCCTTTAAAAAAATACCCTGGAAGGGGGAGAAGAATGGAATGTAGCTCACAGAAATTACAGTATTGTCCAGTCTCAAACTAATAGGCTCTGTTCCCCGACAATACGCCGAAGATATCGTTTATGAAGCCCATTATCCTGCAGGCCGCGTTAGTCACATCTCAAACATTGCCACATTTATGAAAGACAGTTACAGTCATTTGCAGATAATTACCATTCTAATCTCAAACCAGCTCACAGGAGCAATTGCTTCCTAAGGAAGCAAGTTTCTAGCCTGTCACAGTGGAGTGTTGCACACAGGATATACACGGGATGCACAGGGGCTGCACACAGACTGCACACAGAATGCACATGAGCTGCACACAGAATGCACATGAGCTGCACACAGACTGCACACAGGCTGCACACAGGCTGTACATGAGCTTCACACAGAATGTACACAAAGCTGCACACAGGCCGCACACAGGCTGCACACGAGCTGCACACAGAATGCACATAAGCTGCACAGACTGCACACAGGATATACACAGACTGCACACGAAGCTGCACACAGAATGCACATGAGCTGCACACAGACTGCACACAGGCTGCACACGGGCTGCACACAAGCTGTACACAGATTGCACACAGACTTCACACAGGCTGTACAAAGGCTGAACACGGGCTGCACACAGGCAGTACACAGACCGCACACAGACTGCACACAGACTGCACACGGTCTGTACACAGACTGCACACAGACTGCACACAGGCTGTACACAGACTGCACATGGGCTGCACACAAACTGTACACAGACTGTACACAAAGCTGCACACAGACTACACACAGACTACACACAGGCTGTACACAGGCTGCACACAGATTGCACACAGGCTGCAC
This sequence comes from Dipodomys merriami, assembly GCF_024711535.1. Lineage (NCBI taxonomy): Eukaryota > Metazoa > Chordata > Mammalia > Rodentia > Heteromyidae > Dipodomys > Dipodomys merriami. Next base: position 3,097,217 of record NW_027204270.1, read on the forward strand.
ACAGGCCGTACACAGGCGGTAAACAGACTGCACACAGGCCGCACATGGGCTGGACACAGACTGCACACAGGCTGCACAGAGACTGTATACAGGCTGCACACAGGCTGTACACAGGCGGTACACAGACTGCACATGGGCTGCACACAAACTGTATACAGACTGCACACAAAGCTGCACACAGACTACACACAGACTGCACACAGACTGTACAAGGCTGCACACAGACTGCACACAGACTGCACACAGACTGCACACAGGCTGTACAAGGCTGCACACAGACTGCACACAGACTGCACACAGGCTGTACACAGGCGGTAAACAGACTGCACACAGGCCGCACATGGGCTGGACACAGACTGCACACAGGCTGCACACAGACTGTATACAGGCTGCACACAGGCTGTACACAGGCGGTACACAGACTGCACATGGGCTGCACACAAACTGTATACAGACTGCACACAAAGCTGCACACAGACTACACAAAGACTACACACAGACTGTACAAGGCTGCACACAGACTGCACACAGACTGCACACAGGCTGTACATAGGCTGTACACAGACTGCATACAAGCTGCACACAGACTGCACACAGACTACACACAGGATGCACACAGACTGCACTTGGGCTGCACACAGGCTGCACACAGACTGCACACAGGCTGTACACAGACTGCACACTGGCTGTACACAGGCTGCACACTGGCTGTACACAGGCTGCACACTGGCTGTACACAGGCTGCACACAGACTGTACATAGGCTGTACACAGACTGCATACAAGCTGCACACAGGCTGCACACAGACTACACACAGGCTGCACACAGACTGCACACTGGCTGTACACAGGCTGCACACAGATGGCACACAGGCTGCACATGGGCTGCACACGGGCTGCACACAGATTGCACATGGATTGCACACGGGCTGCACACGGGCTGCACATGGGCTGCACACGGGCTGCACACAGGCTGCATATGGGCTGCAGGGGGCCTCAGCTGTTTCAGCAGTTGTCTTCCAGTGAGGAGTCAGGGAATGTTCAAACCTTCTCTCTCCTTCCTTCTCTCTCTTTTCCCTCTCTCCTCCCTCCTCTCTACCTTTTCTCCCCTCCTGATGTCCAGTCTCTGCAAAGTTGATTTCATCTGTCTGCTTCCTAGTCTTATTTACACAGAAGAGGGAGGAAAAGGGAGAGCATGTGTGTTTCATGGACAGAGAGAGTCATGGAGTAAAGGGGAAGGGAAAGGAAGAAGAGGGAGAGGGAAAAGGGTAGAGGGACGGGGGGAGGAGAGAGAGAAGGAGGGGGCAGGAAAGGAGAGATAGGATAACACTGAGGAGAGAGAGAAGGGGGAAGGCCAAAAAAGAGAGGGAGAGAGGAAGAAAGGGAGAGAAGGGAAAGGCAGAGAGAGAGGGTGGGAGAAGGAGTGAGGAAAGGAGAGATAAAGTTCTTATTAACACAGAGGTGGAGGCAAAAAGGAGTGACAGAGAGTGAGAAGCAGAGGGGGGAAAGGAGGAGGAAGAGAGAAAAGAGAGATACATCCCATTAATGCTGAAAAAGAAAAGGAGAGAAAAGAAACAAATTCTTATTAATACCAGGGAGGAAGAGGTGGAGGAGGAAAATGTGGACAAGGATGAGGAGCAGCAGCAGAAGGGATCAGGGAGCAGTGAGGGAAGGAAACAAAGTCCCCTGCCAGTAAGCCGGCCTAAAAACAGAATTGGAGCGTGCAAGACGGATACCTCCAGAAGTGGTAAGACCCTGAAGACTAGCTCAGGAGCAGTCATCAAAACAAACGTCCAGGGCCCTCCCTGCACCCGGCGAGGGAGACTGGCCAGCACGAGGCTCTCCTTCTGACCCTGCAAGGTCAGTGAGCTCATGACATGAGCGGTCAGTCACAGGGGGAGCCATGGATCTCAAAGCAAAGAGCGGCAAAAGAGCACACATAGCACACGCAGACACCGCTGCCCATGGGGTCACCTCAGCCAGGGGAGGCTCCCTGCCTGATACAGGCCCAGGAGGAGCTGTGCTGGCAGGATTGTTACCAGTTAGGTGATGTGGAGAGGTGAGGAGCCGCTCCTCCAGCTATGTTTACCCTTGGCGGGTATGGATAACTCTTCCCAGGCAGCACTCGACAGCCAGGGTGGTGTGGTGGCAAGTGTTAGAGCTCTCACTCTCCAGGGTTGGCAGCCCCGAATGCTCCACAGTACAGGAGCCTCACAGCCCTTCCCTCAGCCAGATCCCCTGTGTCTTGATTCTGGATCTCCCCATCACTGTCCCTGGCTCTATCCCTCCACCCCTGGTCCAATCAGCCACTGTCAGCTCCAGTGTTGCTCCTTCCATCTCAGGACCCCTGTCTGTTTAGCACTCTCTGCCACGGGGTGAACTATGGCCACAGTGGCTGCCCTCACATCCCCAGCCAGCCCTCACCAGCCCCTGAGGGCACCTCTGCTCCCATTGCCATAGGGACCGCCCCCGGCTGCCGCTTCTCCTCCCTTACTTCCTGTTTTCACTTCGGTCATTCACCGATGATGAGACTAAAAAGTAAGCAAAGAGGGGCTGGGAAGGTGGCTCCGTGGTAGAGCGCTGGCCTTGCATGCATGAGGCCCTGGGTTCGATTCCTCAGCACCACATAAGCAGGGAAAAAAAAGCCAAAAGTGGCGCTGTGGCTCAAGTGGTAGAGAGCTAGCCTTGAGCTGAAGAGCTGAAGGACAGCGCCCAGGCCCAGAGTGCAAGCCCCACAACCGGACCAAAAAAAAAAAAAAAAGTACTCTTAGGAGGGAGGATCGGGTAGGGGGAGGGGAGGAGTATGGGAAGGGATGGGAAGGGGAAGCAATGAGGAGGCAACAATGTTTGATAAGAAATGTACTCGTGGGGCTGGGAAGGTGGCTCAGTGGTAGAGCGCTTGCCTTGCATGCCTGAGGCCCTGGGTTCGGTTCCTCAGCACCACCACGTAAGCAAAAAGAAAAAAGCAGGAAGTGGTGCTGTGGCTCAAGTGGTAGAGTGCTAGCCTTGAGCTGAAGAGCTGAGGGACAGTGCCCAGGCCCAGAGTACAGGCCCCACGACCAGAACCCCACCCCCCAAAAAAAGAAAGAAATGTACTCATTATCTTGCTCATGTAATTGTAACTCCTTTGTACGGTATTCTCACAATAAAAGAAAAAAAAGAAAAAAGAAAGTAAGCAAGGAGGACCACTGGAGCAATGTCTTCATCAGACCAGCCATTCAACACCAGAGTCCAGCATAGGACAGCATCTCCCAGGTGACTCAAAAAGTGAGCCAAGCAGAATGCTCAGCCAAGAGGGAGGTGTGGTGAGGATGTCTTCACCAATCACGGCAGTCCCTCATTCACTTATGCAAATGAGGGACTGTGTTGGCACCAATCACAGCAGTCTCTCATACAAGTGAAGGACTATTTCGCCAATCATGATAGTCTCTCATGCAAATGGAGGACTATTTGCACCAATGGTGGCAATCCCTTATTCCCTCATACAAATGAAGAACTGTTCAAAACTGTGCTTTGGCAGCAGGCAGCTATGGTTGTAATGTAGCTTCCTTGAGGTGTTTGAGGAGTGTTTGAAGCAGCATGTATTGATACGAGGGCATTCTAGTCTGCTGTTTGGATCACAAGCCTCTGCTTGAACCAGTCAGGGACCCAGAGAAGGGTCTAATAGCTGTTGGCTAGGAAGTTAAATGCTCTGGCCCAGATATTTTAGTGTATTTACAGGAAAAATAAAAAGGTTGTTTACGGTAAGGACTTACTGTTCCCATTGACAGTACTTTACCTGTGTTTAACAGTGCTCTGACAGTTACTAACTCCCATGTCAGAGCCCCAAGGGGAAGTGGGTCCCCCCCAACTATTTCATAGCTACCTAGCATGAGGTCAGAGTTCAAGTGTGTGCCCAGGGAAAGCATGCTGGATGTACAGCCACTTTTCTGCCACTACAACAAAAAGATGACTGTGGCTCCATTTCAGAGGTTTTTATCCATGGCCTATTGGTTCTGCTGCTGTGGGTCTGTGGGAGGCACATCATGGGAGGAGACAGGGCCAGAGAAAGACTGTTCACTGCATAGCAAAGGGGTAAAAGAAAGAAGGGACTGGGGTCCCACAAGCCCTTGGAAGTCAGATAACCTCCCACTGGGCCCCCACCTCTTCAAGATTCTACCATCTGCCAATAGCATCCGTCTGGGGTCCAAGCCTTTAACCCATGGAGTTTTAGGGAACAGACCACTAATGTTCCAGCTGCAGCCCTGGAAGAGAGAGCTTAGGGTTCTGGGTGAATAAACATCACCCAGGGATCCAGGTGCCTGATTCAAGATCCCAGCATCTGCTGAGGTGGAAGGAACTGCTCCCCGCTCCCTCCCCCTCTTCTCCCCATCAGACTGAAGCTGACATCAGCTAACTGAGCTGAGATGGCGTCTGCGGGCTCAAGGTCATGTGCTTGCTCTGCTTTGAGCACTGTTTACCCAACCCTGAGAAAGTAGACTCAAGTAATTCAATGTCATGCCCTTCTTACTGACCGAACTGTGTGGCTGCTCTTTCCATGTAAGGGGAGACAACAGGCTGGCAGACCTCCCACCGGCCTCCCCCATCTCTGCACACACCCCGTGTCCATCCCCACCCTGCCCACCTCGTCCCCACCGAAGGTTGTCTGCCATTGTTGTGGTTAGCTTTTCAGTTTCAATGCAGCCACGGAGCGAACTGACATTCTGAGACGGTTCATTTCCCATCGCGTGGCTACTGAGTGATTTTTTTTCCATTCACATTTTTACAATTCAAAAAGAAAAAACCTCGAAGATTATTGTTCCTTCCCCCAGTGGCAAGTCCTAAAACTCCAATCTCTCTGTCAAGAATGCAATTCCCGACGCCGAGTTGTAGAGGGGTTTGCTAATGCACGCTTCTTGATGTTAATACAGCAACATGTCAAATACAAGCACCATCTCAAGGAGCCATGTCTGCCTCTTACCAGCTGCAGCCCGCACTGAGAGCCTGGAGGATGCCCTTCTGCCCGAGAATGCAGACTAACAGCCTCATGGCCCCTGTCCTCCAAGGCCAGTGAGTGTGGCCTCCATCACTCACCCGGATCTGGCTTCGAAGTTTAAATAAATCCTCACGTCCACAGTGCCTGGACCTTCTCCAGCAGCATCTCAGGTCCACCGTGTGTGGAGCATCTCAGCTGCATCCCTCCCACGGCAGCAGCAGGGACTCCACACATGGGGCTCTGGTCACATGGAGAAGCCCAGCTGCCCAGCCCTTGGCACAGACCTGCTGGCGGCTGGAGCCATCTCCAGTGCACTTGGGCTTCATGGAAGAGCAGATGGCAGCTAGTGAGAAGCAAAGGCCCTGCCTTCCCTGCAGATACTCCTCCACGGGTGTATCAGCCCAGTGACGTAAGGCCTGGCGGACAAAACCCGGGTGTGTGGCATTCGGTAGAGACACTCTTCAGCCTAAGAAGCGGTGTGTCCTTGATGCCGCCCGTAGAGTCCAGCGCAACGTGTTAGGTGAGATGCCCAAGGTAGAGCCCCGCATCGTGGCTCCTCCCACAACATGCTGCAGTGCCATGCTTGCGTTCCTGGGAGCGGGCATGGGGACCCCCCCCCATGTTTCCTAGGCTGCCCAGCCCTGCTCCGGGTTGGCAGAGAGGAGGCCGAGCAGGCAGGGGTGCTGCTGCAGGGGGGAAGCTTTACTCCACCGTGAGTTCAGGCCCTATCCACCGGCAGTGGGGGTCGCTGACTCCTCTTGGGAACCCCAGGACCTTGACTCCCTTGTTAACTGCTGTGAAAAGGTGGAGAAACTGAGGCACAGAAATGAGAAGAGCCCCACCCATGGGTCAGGGGTGTGGGGCTGCCACTGGTCAGGGACGATGCAGGAGCCCAGTGGGAACCGGCTTCTCCGTGGACGGGGACGGTTCACCGGCATCAGGAGGCCCAAGCGCGGCGTGGATGCACTCAGCTGCCATTCTCTGCTGCACTAAGCTCCCGGATAATACCTGGGGGCCCCACGTAGCAAAGGAATCCGCGCCCAGGTCCAGAGGCCGCCGGACGTTTGGAGCTCATCTTCTCTCTGGAGGATTCAAGAGCCGCAGGGAAGTCTGCTTTGCCCCGGGAGTCCGTGCTGGGAGAAAATGGGGATGCTACACAGCAGAACTCCCGAGGACAGAGTGCCATCTGGTGAGACGCCCCGGGTTCTCCAGGGCTCCCGGGCACAGCAGTGGAGATGATGCGCCATCTCCGCGCACCATCCTGCGGCCCCGCCCCACCCACTCCGGTGCCCATAAAGTGTTTATTGGATGGTCTGCTCACTTGTGGACAAGGTTTACTATGCTCTTCCGTGTTGATAAACAGGGCTCTGTAATAGCAGCAGTGATAACAAATGACTTGAACTTCCCCAGCACTGGCGGACAAAATTAGCTCGATTCCATTTCCCTCTCCCGTTCGGGTCTCGGCCACCTCTCTCGGCAAGTCAGCTCAGAGGTAGGGTGGTTAAAAGCCTCCAATTAATCAAAGCACTAGGAGTCGCCAGAACATTCCAGAGCCCCTGATTGCTGGGAGCGGGGTAATGAAAGAAGGCAGACTTAACAAATTGACCACCCTGTGAGTACATTCTGACCCTGGAGCAAGGGGATGGACAGAGTCTTCACCGGGAACTCATTACGATGGTCGGAAAGAGACTTTCCAGAACGTTCTATGCTCCCTCAACCCAGCTCACTGGAGGTGTGTACAACCTTGCATCGATGTCTGCCCCCTGTAAGGCATACTGGGGAGGGGGAGAGTAGGAGCGTTGGAGAGTTGGGGCTGCCAGACAGAGTAACCCTCCGCCAGCCTTGAAGGTGAAGATGTGAATTCTTTTCTCTCCTTCTTAGTTCAAAACTCTTTCTTTTCCAAACAACATTCTAGAAGGATCCAACCAATCCCCAATCTCACATAAGCCAACCTCTTTAAAACCAAGAAGGGTTTTAAGTAGAAGCTCACAGAAGACCCGATATCCATCTCTACGTTCTCCCCGGGACCTGCTTGAATGTTTACTTGGCAGTGCTGGGATTTGAACACTGGTTTGAACTCACCCCTTGCTAGGCAGGGACTCTAACCTCCGAGCCACACCTCAGGCCTCCAGATCTACGTTCTTCACTGATGAAGGGATCTTGCAAACTTGTCTGCCAGGGCTGGCCTCAGATGGCAAACCTTCCCACCACCGCCTCCCAAGTAGCTAGGATGATGGTGTAAGCCCTGGCGCCCAGCTTGGGCTTGCTCTATTCTTCTCTAGATTCTAAAAGATTCATCCCCTCCCCCATCCTGAGGCACAGACCCTGTTAGGTTGTTGATGTAACGTGCTCTGCCCTGGGAGCCTCAGGAAGGCAGGGGCATCTGAGTCCTGATAGTTACGCGTACAGGGCTCCACAAGGTCTCCCCTGCCCAGATCTCTGCCTGCCACACGGTAGATGTGCAAAAAGAACAACTGATCAACAACAGCAAACTCCCCCCGCCTGAGTGCATCCGTTCACCGGTGCACCGTCTGTCCCAGCTCATAGAATGCCCACTGCCAGCCGTGCTGCCTTTGTTGCCAGAAACAACTCAGGCTCAAGTCCACAGGCCGGAAAGCCACGGTGTGGAGGTAAATTAGAACCCAGAGCAGGTAGCAGGGCATCTCAGGGAGCAGGCAGCCCCCCGAGAGGAAGAATGGCATGAAAGAAAGTCCCGTGGACCCCAAATGCACTGCCCTGCAGGGCAGGGGAAGCACTACACACTGCCCAGAGGGCTGGGCGCTGTGGCGATCCTGAGGGAGAGGCCATGGGGCCCCTCCGGACAGTGACACAGCCCTGGTGCGTGGAGGACAGGAAGGCCAAGGCCCTGCAAACTGGCCCCGGCTCACATCTGTCAGCTGCAGACCCAGACCAGACACAACCCAGACTTGGCCCTGAGTTCTCCCTCCCACGTCCCACCAATTCCTGAGCCTTGCCTTGCCCCTCGGGAGCTGGTGGTCAGGCTGGAAGAGCTCTGATGGGTGTCAGCCTGCCGGGATGAGCTCACTTACAAGCAAGACATGCACAGAACCCCTGATGGTAGGGGTCAACTGGACAGAGAGAAGGAAGAAGAGGAGGAGAGATGAGGAAGATGATTTGGAGGAGGAGGGAAGGTAGGAAGAGGGGAAGAGGAAAACAGTGAAAGAAGAGAAAGAGGTGGAGAAGGTGGAGGAGAAGAGGGAGAAGAAGGGGGCTTAGGGGGAAGAGAAGATGGAGAAGGAAGAAGGAAGAGGGGGAAGAGGAGAGGGAGGAGGGGAGGAGAAAAGGGAAGAGGTGGAGGAGACAGGGAGTAGGAGAGGGAGGAGGAGGAGGAGGAGAATCATGAGAACAGGGAGAACCAGGAGGAGGGGGAGGAGAACACGGAGGAGGGGATCTGACACCCCCTACGCGGGGTACAGCATCTGTACCCCCGATTCTCAGAATCCATTTCACGGTCCTTGCTTCAAGAGAGGCTCTCAGCAAAATCCCTCTGATGAAAAGAGCCAGAGAACACGTGTGCCCAGCGGAGGACAAAAATCCTGCCCTCCAGAGGCCCGGCTCAGGCCGCCGGGTTCCTCCCGAAGCAAGCCATCCTCCAAAGGGGGGCTGCTGGAAGCTTTGCCTCCTGCTGCCAGGAAAATGATTCTCTCCCTCCCGAGGCCCCTCGCTGGTGATCAACATTAAATCCTGAGAACGACTTGGAGGATAGAACAGAGGCAGACAGGCATGCGTACCCAGCTGGAAGGCCACCGGCTTTTCCCCGACACTGAGCCTACCATAGACTTTACCTCCCCCGACCACACCAGCATCCGTTTGCCTTCAGAGACTGCTCGTTCCGGCACAGAAAACCCAGAGGTGTGTGTGTCACCCGCATTTGAAGACCACATGGCCCGAGCAAGTACGCCACAAAGTTTGCTGTCACAGTGGAGATTATTGCCATAATCTGAACCTTCCCCTACACCCTCTTGCCCCTCCTCCCCAGTACAACAGGGAGCCCCTAATCCCCCTGTGCCGGCCATGGGAAAACCAGCCCCCGGTGCCACTTCCAGGCTGCATGGGCCCTGAGGAGAGACATCTCATCAGTGTGAGCACGTGTGGAATGGTGACTGTCCACCTTTATAAAATTCCACGTGTGTGCACGTGTGTGTGCCTGAGTATGTGTGTGCATCTGTGTGATTATTAGCGTGTGTGTCAAAGGTGTGCATGCATGTATACATGGATGTGTGTGTACAGATAGAAATTCAGATCTCACACGTCCTTGATCCATTCGCAGGTTGTAGGGCATCTGGGTTGTTCCCATAACTTGGCTCTGGTGAACAGAGCTTTATTTATTATGAATTTATTATACATCTATCATAGTTATTACATCCTGACTTGTAATCTTTTGGATAAGTGCCAAGAGTGTTACTGTCGGGTCACAGGGTAGTTCTTTGAAGAACTCCCATACTGATCTCCGTGGTGATTGCACTAAATCACACTCCCCCACACACCCCCAACCCCGGCCGAGTATTAGGGTTCCTATCTCCCGCATCCTCACCGGCGTTGGTTGTATTTGTATTCTCGATGACAGCACTCTGACCCAGAGAGATGGAATCTCAGTGTTGCTTTATCTATTTCCTTATGGCCAGGGGTGTTCAGCGGTTCTCCTGTACAGATCACCATTGATACTTCTTCTGAGAAATGCCTGTTTAGCGCCTTTGTCCGTGCATTAATTGGTTATGGATTCTTTGGGGGTTCCGATTTTTGAGCTGTTTGTATATTCTGGTAATTAGACCCCTGTCAGGTAGATAGCTGGCAAAGATCTTTTCCTGTTGTAAGCTGTCTTTTTAGCTTTGTGGTGTGTATGGGTATGCGTGTGCATGTGCATGTGTATCTGTGTGTGTGTGTGCGCGCGCGCGCGCGCACACACGCACATGCTCAGAACCTTGAGATCTCTCCGCTTCCATCAAAGCACAGAACACGGCACTCTCCATTCAGGTCTGTGTTGCTCAGCAAATCTTCCAGATCTTCCTCATCTTGCTGCAGATTTTATGGAGCCTGCAGATCCTGGCATTCCAAGCTGGTATCTGGGGCTAGACGAGCCTGCCCCAGCCAGGGGGCTGCAGGAAGAGGAGGTCGATCAAAGCCTCAGATTCTGGGTCCTGTGCAGGAGGAGAAGTGGGAAAGCCCAGAAGCCCTTTCCTGCTGCTTCACCCTCCTCCAGCTGCCCACACGGGGTTCACGCTGTCCTGCCTTTGCCCCTGCCCAGTCACCATCGTCAACTGAGCCCTGAGAGCCCGGGTTATGCCGATAACGAGGCTGATCCAGAACACTGGCCAGTGCTGTCCACTCCAGATTCCACTCCAGAACCTGCTGTGCCGACTTACCACACTCCACCTTTCAGTGCCAACCTAAGAGCCTCTCAGTGTTTGCTGAAGAAGCATATGATGAATGAGAGAGTGAGTGAAGGAAGGAAGAAAGGAAGAAATGGGTCAGCTTCACATCACATGATGGTTTTCAAATTCAAGCTCCAGACTGGGGTGCCCAGCTGACGGTCAAGTGTCCCTCAGACAGGTGATGGGAAACTTGGCCAGAAAGGAGATTTCAGGGCCTCAATCTGGGACACCAGGGGACACCTGAGCCAGAACCTCCATGCAGCACCTCTCCAAGTCTCCGATGGCTGTGGTGGGGGCAGAGAGGGTCACAGCGGCCAGGCGCAGTGGGCAGGCACTCCGGCCTTTCTGCCAGACGTCCCCCAGCTTTGGACTCCCTCCTCAGCCTCACCCAGCCTCTTTTTTCAGGCCATTGGAGAAGCTGGCCTTTCGCTTTTCACTCCAGGCTGGCACTCTACCATTTGAGCCACACCTCCACTTCTGGCTTTTTGCTGGTTAATTGGAGATAAGAGTCTCACAAATTTTCCTGCCTGGGCTGGCTTTGAATCACAATCCTCAGATTTCACCCTCTTGAGCAGCTAGGATTACAGGTGTGAGACACCACACTCATTCCATTCTTGCTGGACATGGTCATAAAAGTTGGATGTCTAGGCTGACCTTCCTCTGACGAACCTCTGCCCCAATGGCTGCCTCCTTCCAGAAACCTACCTGACTCCCATCTTCCCCCAGGGCCTGTCAAATCTCTGCTTGGGTGGCAATCCCAAGTTGCCAGACCTCTAAGTTGAAGGAGGAGAGAAGCAAGCAAGGAAGGAAAAGGAAAGCTCCACAAATATGCAGTCACTTCACAAATGTACGTCAACACACTGGCACCAGCATACAGAATGGCTGCCCACCTGTGCCAGACTCAGGCCTGAGAGGTCCTTACAGAAGTAAAGAAGGAGGAGAAAGAGGAGGAGGAGGAGGGGGACGAGGGAGAGAGAGAGGAGGAGGAGGAGGAAGAGGAAGGAGAGGAAGAGGAAGAGAGAGGAAGAGGAGGGGAAAAGGAAAGGAAGAGGGGGAGGAAGGGGGAGAGGAGGGAGTGGTGGAGGAGAAGGAAGGATAGGGGGAGGAGAAGGAGGGCGAGGAGGAGGAGGGAGGGAGAGGGTTGCTTTCTCTTCGCTGCTCGCCCATCTGCCGGCCGAGGGGCTCCGGGCCATCCCAGGCCCCTTGGAAGTGGGAGCGATTAGTTACATAATGCAATATTAAGGCTGTAAATCTTCCCGGAGCAGAACCATAAACCCCAGGTTTTTTATTTCCCACTTACCGCACAGCCCCTGCCCGCTCCTTCATCGCAGCACAATTATCCTACAATTACCGTTCTACTGTTAAGTAAATAGCGTGCCAGAAGCAGCTCATAAATACATAAACACCAGCGAGGCCCGCGCTAAGGAAAGGGGCCGGGACCAGCTGGGCGCAGGCGGCATCTGTGGCTCTCCACCAATCGCCACACAGCCCGGTCCCCGGCGCCACCCCCATCCCAGGAGGACCCTGAAGGCGGTGGGCGCGGACAACAGAGCGCCCCACACAGGCCTGCGCTGCAGTCAGGATGGCATGAGTGGCCCGAGGCTTCCCCTGGGCCCAGTGGCTCCCTGGCAGACCCAGGCCCTGCACCAGGCTGTTCTTTGCACCGGCAGTGCTTGTTGGTGGCCCCCTTTTTGATGACCAGGCAGCCGGTGTACACGAGACACAGAACCAAACAAAATAAGGATGTTTTTATTCATAACAACTGACAATGAATAGTAGCCCACGTCCCATTCAGAAAGGAGTAGCCAGGAGCTGGTGGCTCTCGCCTGTTATTCTAGCTACTCAGAGGCTGAGAGCTAAAGGACTGCAGTTCAAATACAGCCCAGGCAGAAAGGCCCAAGAGACTCCATCTCCAATTATCCAGCAAAGTGCTAGACTGGAGGCATGGCTCAAAAGATAGGGTGTCAGCCATGAGCAAGCAAGCAAGCTCAGTAAACTAAAGCCTGGAGTTCAGGCACTGGTGCGGGGTGGGGGGGTAGATGAGTAGTTAAACAGGGGACACTGGTCAGCCCCAAAAGGACAGACTCACCTATCGATATGCCGATAATGTGGCCAGATGTCCAGACATGACCATGGGGGACAGGGACAGGTGACAGAGTGTAGGCCAGGCCCAAGGGTTCTGCTTCTGAGTAGCTCCAGTACAGGTGAAACTAACTCCAGTTTAACACATCCAGACTGGAGCATATTGGAGAAACTGAGGCAGAGGGGACCAAAGAGACATTTGGGGAGGGAGGGGGCAGCAATGTCCCTAAGCTTGATTCAGTCCGTGTTTTTAATATTGACCCTGAGAATTACCAATCTGCCTTGAATTTTGTTTATTTTTAATTTTGGCTGGGAGCAGTCCCAGGGATTGAACTCCGAGCTTCACACTGTTAAGCAGGGGCCCCAGCTTGTACTGCTCGCTGGACCTTCAGCTCCTATCTTCTTGCCATAGCTGGATTGACAGACATGAACCTCCACGCTCGGTTAATCTGCTGAGACAGAGTGTCACGACCTGTTTTGCCTGGGCTGGCTTAGAACCTGAAATCTCCCAACCTCGGCCTTCCGAGCAGCTGGGATGACAGCACCAATCTGCCTTGTGTTAACTACTTCGGTGTCTGCTGTTCATTACAGTGATAACCAGAAACCTTTAACCCAGTCTCCAAAACTTCACAGGGAACTGAAGACCCCCATCTTCTTCCCCAACACCGAGAGCTGTTCAGGCTTGGGCTGAGGGTTCAAGCTCCTCCATACAGCAATCTGACCCCCTGGATTGCAGACTCAAATTCAGACCCGATGCTTCTCCCCAACCTCCAGGACTCAGCTCCTTCTTCCCGCCCAGCGCTCTCTTCACGGACCCCCATGCGGGCGGAGACCGGGAGCCAGTCCCAGCCCAGGGAATGATGGTCGGGAGGCCCCAGGTTGCACAAAGAGGAATCGCTACTTCTAACAGCCTCGCCTAGCAGTACCTCACAAGATTTCTATGGTGCCACTGTAAATTGAACATACGCTTTTGAAAATTTCTATTTGCATTATCTTATCGAGCGATCCTTCCCTGGAACCTCGTAAAACAAACATTAATTAGGCCTCCAACCAGTGCTGTCCCTGCAGAGCGCTCAGGCTGGGGCCTCTCTCTCCATCCCCAGGACTCTCGTTGGAAGACAGTCCATAACAATCAGAGACCACATCTAGGATGAAGCCAATGCCCCCTTGTACCCAGTTGGACACCAAGGAAGGGCCCAAGATACAAACCAACAGCCAAAGCCCACAGCAAGACCTCCACAGGGCCAGGGTGTAGGGCACAGACCCACTGTCCAGCACCAGTGCACCCTCTGTCCAGCACACCCTCAGCCTGGCACCCAGACACTGCCCAGATCCACAGCCCTGCCGCTACCACTGACCTAAAGACACAGGACGAAGCCCTGGGTCTTCAGCCTCAGCCAGGGGCACGGGCGGAGGGATCCGAGGCTGGGGTCCCCAGCTCACCCTCTGTGTGTGCATCTGAAGGAAATCCTGTTTTTGCCTTTGCTGTTACCCTCAGACCCCACTGGGTTCAGAGACCAAATGGAGGCTAGGTCCCCAGACAGGTCTCAGGACCCCGGCTGACAGCACACCTGGGCCTGGGGGACAGAGAACCCAGACACCTGTCCTGGAGGCGGGGACAGGGACACGCTCGCCAGGGGCTCCTGTGCCCACAGGCCAGGATCACTCCGCCAATGCTGACCACTGATGGCTATGCACACCGCACAGCCCCCAGGAGGGAGGCACAGATCTCCTCCAGAAGAGGGGATCTGGGGGTCCAGGACACTCCCGCCACAGCTGCAAGAATAGATGCCCAGCCTCCGGGCTCCAACCTGTGGTGCCACCAGGGGTCATCGGCACGGAGGCCGGGGGGATGGGCTGAGCCCTGAGGGGCCATGGCGGCCCCTCACCCCCCAGGACCACCCTTCCACTCCCACCCCGTCTGCTCCCTCACTCCCAACCAGTGGCCCACCTCTGCTGTCCCTGATGGAGGTTACGTGTGTCTCCCTCCCCCTCCCCTTCCCCTCCAGCTCTCTTTCTCTCTCTTCCTTCCCTTTCCCCTCTTCCTCTCCCCTGTCTTCTCTGTCTCTATCTCTGTTTCTCTGTCTCTCTGTCTCTCTGTCTCTTTCCATCTCGCTCTCTGTCTCTCTGTTCTCTGTGTGTCTCTCTCTGTCTTCTTTTTTTTGAGGGGGTTCCAGTCGTGGGGCCTGAACTCGGCCTGGGCGCTGTCCCTCAGCTCTTCAGCTCAAGGCGAGCGCTCTACCATTTGAGCCACAGTCCTACTTCCGGCTTTTTCTGCTTATGTGGTGCTGAGGAATTGAACCCAGGGCCTCAGGCATGCAAGGCAAGCGCTCTACCACTGAGCCACCTTCCCAGCCCTCTCTCTGTCTTCTCTGTGTCTCTCTCTGTCTCTCTCTGTATGCCTCTCCGTCTCTGTCTCTGCCTCTATCTCTGTCTCTCTCCCTCTCTCTGTCTGTGTCTCTGTGTCTCTGTCTCTCACTGTCTGTCTCTCTGTCTCTGTCTCTGTCTGTCTGTCTGTCTGTCTCTCTGTCTCTGTCTCTGTCTGTCTCTGTCTCTGTCTGTCTCTGTCTCTGTCTGTCTCTGTCTCTGTCTGTCTGTCTCTCTCTCTGTGTGTCTCTCTCTCTGTCTCTGTCTGTCTCTCTGTCTCTGTCTCTTTTTCTGTGTTTCTCTCTCTGTCTCTCTGTCTCTCTGTCTCTCTGTCTCTCCCTCTCCCTCTCCCTCCCTCCCTCCCTCTCTCTCTCTCTCTCTCTCTCTCTCTCTCTCTCTCTCTCTCTCTCTCTCTCTCTCTCTCTCTCTCTCTCTCTCTCTCTCTCTCTCTCTCTCTCCTTGGTCTCCTGCAGTCTAAGCTTTGCTGGCTGTCTCTCCCAGGTTTCCCAGGACTGGGATTTGCTGGGACTTGGATAAACCAGTGGGCCAGGGCTGTGAGTCACAGCATCAGCACAGGTTTGCTCTGGGTTCCAAAGCCACCATCAAACAAACCTTCCCGGAAATACAGCCCTTCATCAAAGACCAGATCAGAGGGGCTGGCAGCCCCCCCGCCACGATCCTTCTGGAAACAGAACAATTCTAATAACATTGATTCTGTGCCTGTCTGGAGGTCTAATGAGACCCAGCACAGGACAGAGTGGCCTCAGCCTTGGGGCTGTGTGGGGTGGGGGAGGGAGAGGGTTCCCCAAACCCACAGCACACCAGCAGCCCCTCCCCACTCCCGCCAGCCTTGGGAGAGCCGGGCAAGCCCTGAGAATGAGTCTCTGTGCAGAAGCCATCAGGAATCCTCATCTTTGCTTATCCTTCCTCTGCGAAGTCACCCCGAGTCTTCTGTGCTCAAGGACCACAGACACCCTGTCCCCTGCCCTCAGCACCCCGTCTCCTGCTGGCCACCTGCCGGTGCCCACTTCACAGGGCTGAGTTATTTTCACGCCATCCTATATATTTTAAAGAGAGTGAACCTGTCACCTGCAGGGTAATTGT
This sequence comes from Dipodomys merriami, assembly GCF_024711535.1. Taxonomy (NCBI): domain Eukaryota; kingdom Metazoa; phylum Chordata; class Mammalia; order Rodentia; family Heteromyidae; genus Dipodomys; species Dipodomys merriami. The sequence continues at coordinate 3,113,137 of NW_027204270.1, forward strand.
CTTCGCACATCACCCCGTCTCGGATGGAGCCTGCAGCCCTCACTTCATTAAGAGCAAAGCCTCTACCTGAGAAATCAATTGCAGCCTAAATCATAAAGACGAAAATCAATCTCGGCTACACACGGCCTTTATCCGCATGCACACACTCAAAGGCTGTGGGATCCATCGGGAGATGCCCGGCCTGCGCCCAGAGCACAGTGTGTGGGCACGGTGCGTGGGCACGGAGGGTGGGATTGGAGAGTGGGCACAGAGAAAGGCGGTGAGAGGGCACAGTGCATGGGCACAGCCCTGGCCCAAGGCGTGGCCTGGGGCTCTGAAATCTCTTCAGAGGAGACTCCCAAGAGGAGGCCTATCTGGTAACCCTTGGTAGTATGTGCAGGACCAAGCAGTGTCCATCCATGCCTTTACTAACCAGCTACACTTGCCAAGCCCTGGGAATGGCCCAGCACCCGTTCCCCAGGGGGGGTCACAGGCTGGTGGGGACCCCCGTCATGTGAGCACTAAACGTGGTCTCAGTGTCAGGAAATGCAGACGGCTTCATGTATGAGGTAGAGAGAAGGAGCAACTTGAGTGGGGTCTTGAAGGATGAATAGGAGGTTGTCAGAACCTGGTCTTTCTAGAGGTAACAGAAGACAATGCGGCAAGGGGTGGGGGGTTGGGGGAGGGAGGAGGAAGCCTGACCAGCTTGGATTCCCCTGAGCTGGCATAGAAGACCTCATGGGCAAAATCCATTGGTGGGCTGTGACCCCTCCCACTGTCTGGGCCAGCCTCCCCGCTTCACAGAGTGATGGGTGGAAGCATGGAGCCCCTCCACGTGCCTCCCTCCAGCCTGAAGTCAACACTGAAGCTGAGGGCCCGGAGCTCTGCTGCCACCCTTTCGGGTGCTCCTTGGTGGCTCCCCAACGCCCCGGGGCCCAGCCACAGCCACGGCCTGTCTCTTCCCCGGGTCTGTGCTCCTGAGCAGTGCTCTACGGCTCACTCCAAGGGCCCCATGGAAGAGAGCCCAAGAGCCCAGGCCTGAGTGGGGGCCCGGGAAGGCCCGGGGGGCGACTCTGGGGACAGCAGCAGGCTTCCTGGAGTGGGGGTTGCCCAGGAGGGATGGAGGCAGGACTGTCACACATTATCTGTCCCTCGGTGCAGGAGGGACGCAGCACTTCACACAGAAAGAAGGGGCTGAGAAAAACCCTAGCGAGCGCTCCTCTCAATCAGTAAAAGATGGACACAGCGGTCCATGCCTGTAATCTCAGTTATAAGGGGAAGCAGAGGTTAGAGGTTTGCCGAATGAGGCCTGCCTGGATATAAAGCCCAAGACCCTATCCAAAAACAAACAAACAAAATACTAAAATAAAACTAAAAAAGACTGGAAGTATCACCCAAGTGGCAGAACACTTGTCTAGTATGCATGAGGCCTTGAGTTCAAATCCTAGGACCTTCGACATTCACCCCAGGCCCATGCCTGACCTCCCAGAACCCTGCTCTGGCTGAGCATTTACAAGTGTGGGGGTGGCGATCACTAGGACCAGGAGGGAGGATGTGATTCTCACATGCACACATAGATAAAATAAACTATCAGCCCCTGACAAAGCACAAGCCCTGTCTACAGCCAGGTAGAGAGGGCAGGCAGGTCCCCACGGGGAAGGCAGGGTGACCGGCGGGGTCAGGCCTGGCCGAGGCTTATAACTCAGCTTCTAGCCCCTCCTCTCCTTGCCAAATAGAAAGCAAAATGTCCCTCTCACTTGGCAGGAAAGGTCCTGGTGTGAATTGGCTCACAGAAAGGTTTGTATGAATAATGAACGGTCAATAGCTGGACGCTGGGTGCAGAGGACATTGTCAAATCTGCAGGATCTTGTGACAAGGACAGTCCTGCCTCTGCCGGGCCTCGGGCCCTACGCAGAGCTCCACTTTCAGCCAGGTACAGTGGGACACCACCGCCTCCCAGAATGCTCAGTGGGAGAAGAGCAAAACCATCCTGAGCGCAGGCCTGGCCGCCGAGGCTTGCTGTGGTCAGCGTGGCAGATCCGTGATCTCGGAGGGCAGAAGCCCAGGTGCTTGGGCAGAGCTGGAGTCTGGGGGAGGGTTCTGGGGAGTTCTTTGCTTTCTGCAGCTTCTAGAAGCTCCAGCCCTTCCCTAACCTTTCTCCCAGAGCTCTGACTTCCGTTTCTGTCCTGACACCCTCTCCTGTTCCAAGCCCTCTGAAGGTGACCCTTGTGATTATTTTGGCTCAAACAGACACCCTAGAAAACTCCATCGCCAGACCCTTCGGCTGGTCCCTCTGTCACAGAAGATCAGATTTGATGTCTGGTGTGTGTGTGTGTGTGTGTGTGTGTGTGTGTGTGTGTGTGTGTGTGTGTGTGTGTGTGTGTGTGTGTGTGTGTGTGTGTGTGTGTGTGTGTGTGTGTGTGTGTGTGTGTGTGTGTGTGTGTGTGTGTGTGTGTGTGATTCATCTCTACAGCGGGAGACAAGTGGACACGGGCACCCAGCCCTTCTCTAGTCTGCAGGAAAGCAGACTTTCGGGTCAGGACACTAACTCAGAGGCCCTGGGTCTGGTCAGGCGTCTGGGAGACAGGGGCTCATCCCAGGCCAGCCCACTCCAACCAAGACACCTGCTCCCCTTCCAGGAATGAATGCAGGCAGGAAGGGAGCCTGGGGTGGGGAAATGATGGAGTGGGGCTCCTGGAGCAGTGTGGACTGGAGCAGGTGCTCAGAGCTCAGCCCAGGCCTCCGGCTGTCTTCACAGGAGCCACCTGGGTGGCCAAGCAAGGCCTGAGGCCTGGGTGCCGCCGGCCCTGCGGGGTTCGACCGACCTCGGCCAATCACGGCGGCTCAGCCCCAGACCAGCAGTCCTTTTTTTTTCTCAAGTGTGGACCTTGATGGGCAGGCGGCTGGGGCCTGGCTATTTTTAGCAGGCTGGGCTTTGATAATGGGATCTTTGGGGCAGTGGACTAAGAGGCACTGGAGCGGACACATTGGGGGTTCTGTGTTTTGTGGGGGAGGGAATATCTGTCTAGCTGTTTACTTATTTATTGCTGCTTTTTGGCTATGTGTTTCCAGGCTGGTGGGCAAAGGAAATAGAATTTAAAACTGCGGAAGAGGCTGGTGCTGTCTGCTCAGGGGTAAAAACTGGGAAAAACGAGAGAAGAGGCGACACTGCTGGCAAAGAAGCGAACTTGGTACCTGACTCACAACCCCTCTGCGCCTCACCGCTACAATAAACATGAAATAATAAATACATAGTAGAAAGGAGGCTCAGCCTCACCGTGTCTGGGGTGAACAGGGCATCCACGTTCCTCCACTTTCTGTCTTCTCCTCCTCTCTCTCTGTCTGTCTCTCTGTTGCTCTGTCTTCCCATCTTTTTTATCTCTGTCTATCTCTCTTTCTCTTGGCTCTCTCTCTCTTCTCTGCTATCTCTCTCTGTCTCTTCTATCTCCTCTGCCTCCGTCTATCTCCTCTGCCTGTCTCTGTCTCTCTGTCTCTCTGTCCATCACTTACAACTGCTTCCAAGGCCAAGAGAGGATTCTTTCAAAGGCCTGGCCTTCAGCCACAGACCATGGGGTACTTTTTCTTGCCCACCCCTCCCCCAGCAGTCCTGGATAGCCCCTGGTTCGTCACTCCCCGCACCCTCCTTTTTCCCTAACTGCTTCCAAATCCAGGTCAGGATGATGTCCACGTTATGCACTAGCACCAGAAATTGTACTGGCCTCAGGCCACACAAGCTGTGGCACTTACTCAGTTCCCCAAGAGAGGAGTGTCAGGGACTGACCTGTGCACCGTGCCCCCACCCCACCCCGAACCCATCCACCAGACTCCGCACCCCAAGGAGACAGACTTGTGAGGGGCCACTGGGCCATGACCGGACACAGAAGAGGGGAGAGACCGCCCTCCTCCTTCCTTTCTCTCTGCTTCGTGAGAATGCACCAAGATGACACATCTGCAAGCCGAGACACGGGCCTGAGCACCCACGCCGATCTGCCCCCTTGTTGGTCCTGCACTTCCAGCCTCCTGAACTGCACAGAACCGAAGCCTGACGTAGGAAGCCCAGGTCTGCCATGGCTGCCTGAACCCGGGCAGGAGAGAGCAGCCGGCAGGCGAGGCTGTGCCCCGCCCAGCATGAACGCTGCTGAGATGCAGTTGCACCCAGACAATCCCTGCCTGTCTGGCTCCTCAGGCAGGAAGGGTGGCAAGACCTCCCACCCATCCACTGCTCAGAGACCAGAGACCTGTCCTCACCGCCCACCCTGGCCCAGCCCGGCCCAGGCCCTTTTGGGAAATGGTGGACGCAGGCTCCAACGCAGGCCAGTGCTCTCGGCTAACGGAGGAGGCTCATTCCCTGGCGACTCCACTTCACCCCGAGGGCTGCCCGTGGTGAAGTGGTGGGCTGGTTCTGACGGGCGGGCATGAGTGGCGGAGCTGCCCGGGAATCACCGACTCTCGCCCGCTTCCTACGGGCCGTGCACCACTCCGGGACTCCTCGTCACTGAGCATTTGATTCCATCGTGGGCCAGTGGATCTGAGCGTTGGAATAGTTCAAGCAGAAGCCTGGCCTGCTTCGTGGCCTGCCCTTCCCACCCCTGCTTGTCACTGAGAAGGAAGAGGGGCAGGGCTGAGTAAGGAGATGGAGCCCAAAGCCTCTGAGGAGCCCTTCGGTCAGCTACTGCCAGCGTCACCAGGGCTCCAGGGACTTGACTTGGGGGTGACTTGTGGCCCCTGGTGGGCGATGAGGCCTGAAATAGAGGACCTGATCTTTGCCGGAGAGAGGTCTCCCCATCAACACCCCTGAGTTGGACTCGGTCCTTGGGGTTTGTGGGAGGGACGTCTGCCAGAGCACGCTCAACCTGAACTCCACACACATCCCTGCGTCTGCTCCCTGGGTGCCTGCTGGGGCCCCTGGGGCTCCTTCCAGGCCATCCTCCCGATCTTTCTCAGGCTCACTAGGCTGGCTTTACGGGACGGGAGGCCACAGGCTTAGTGAGGCGAGACACTCAGCCACGACACTGTACGTAATCCACCTCCCTACTCCCACCTACGCCATACCTGGCTCCATGCTGGGCTTGTTTCTTGGGTTCTCATTGAATTCTCCCTGCCAGCCCAGGGGGTGGGGGTGGGGGATTAGGAGGGAAGGGAAGGGAGGGAAGGGAGTAGCCCCACATCACAAGAAGGGAAGGGACTCCAGCCAGGACTCCCTGCCCCCTCCCCTCCTTCCTCATCACCAGCAGGCAAGAGGCTGAGCCCAATCTGGAGCCCGGTCTGGAGCCCAGTCTGTGGGTGTGTCAGGGCGGTCACTAATCTAGCAAGACCTATGGCCTGGCTAATGGGGAGCCACCAAGGAGGAGGTAAACAATACGCCGACGAGGACAGTAGCAACATATGTGTATCACCGACGGAGCGGCGGCGGCACAGACACACACAAACATAAATACACAATGAGACGGCAGCGTGCCTGTTACCCACAGATAATCACCGCAACATGTCAGTCAAGTCCTAATTACGCACGAACAAGCGCAAACACGGGCAGGGACAGAGACAGAACACCCTCAGCGCAGCTCTGTCGTCTGCTGCTGCTTTAATTAATAGTTCATCTGGGCGTGGGGGTGCACACCTGTAATCTCAGCTTGGGAGGTGAAGGCGGGAGGATCGTGGAGTGAGGCCAGTCCCGGGCAAATATGTGAGACAGTGTCTGAAAAAACATCAACAAACACTAAGCACAAAGGGCTGCGGTGTGTTCCGGACGTTTCAGGGTGGCAGGCCGCCTGGCCAGCGTGGGGCCTGGGTTCTAACAAAAAATACAAAATTAAAAGCGGGTTCATGGTTCCACCTCGTTAAGTACTTTTCAAAGCATCGTTGTTATGGCTGGGCCACATCTGATACTGCAGTCTGCATATACTGGGGAAATAATTTAGATCTTCCTCCTCTTTATGGCCTTGGCCCACATGACTGACCTTAGATCTTTATCCACATCAATTATTGTTCAGTACTGCAAAGTTCCAAAAGTGGAAATGGCAAGCGGCCAAGGCTGGGAATGTCTGCCGAGGGCTTGAACCTGTGACACCGGGTTTTACTCCAATCAGGGTTTCCCGCCCCACGCCATCTGGAAGGCCCGCCCCTTCCTCTGCGAAGGCTGCTGAGATTTTTCTCTTTGAATTACCAGCACCATCAGGAAGCCTAATGTTTCTCCAGGAGATTGGCTCTTACTTATCCTGTACACGGGCTGGCTTGTTCCATCTACTTCACTGGTTCTGGAAAATTCTCAGCCATCACTGTCTCCCTGAGGACCTTAGCATGGGAGACATTGAGTGTGTGCTACCTTCAGACATCTGATCGTTCCCTCCTTCCCTCCCTCCCTCCATCTCTCTCTCCCTCCCTCCGTCCCTATCTCCCTTCTTCCCTCCCTCTTTCCTCCCTCCCTCCCTCCTTCCTGCCTGCCTTCCTTTTCTTCCATTGCCTGTCAACCTGTCCATGTGGTTTTGTTTGGCTGGGTTTCACTGAGTGTCATTTGGGGGCTTCTCCTTCAGATCCATTTCTTGTTTTATGATTCCTCTGCTCCCCGTCATGTTGGAAATACTTTAAGCACATTTATTTGAACGTTCCTTTGAAGTTGTCCTATTTCTGTGCTTCCCAGCGTGTAATTTATCCCTTTCATTACTTCAGCTATTTCCTCCGCAGGGCCTGTGCTCTGCACAGGCTGTGCGTCCACCCCGGCCCCAGAGGACCCGCCTGGCGGCCCTCCCAACTCTGCTCCTCTTGGTTTCTGGGACTTGGGGATTGCGCTTGCTGGCTTTTCATCCTGACACGTGTGTGTGTGTCCATGTGTGGCAGTGTGAGAGCATTGCACGTGTATGCATGCGTCTGGATGTGTGCATATCTGTACACAGGTACATGTATCCCTGGGGCTGTATGTGAGAACAGATTGGGTATGCACACATGTACATCTGCATACATGTGTACAGGTGGCAGTATAAGAGCATTGTGTGTATTGGTGTATATGTGTGCATCTGTGCATGTGTGTGAGCAAGAGTGTGTTGGATGGCTGTGTGAGCATATGTGTGCATCAGTGTACACGTGTGTGCATGTGTGTCTTAAGCATGTGTGTGTGTACTTTATGATGCATGCTCTGTGTCGGCTCAGTCTCCCATCTTGAATGGACGTCCTTTTTCTCTTGGAGGTACTGGGGTTTGAACTCGGGACTGCTCAGCTCACTCCCTTGTCTGCCCCCTACTGCCTATGCCAGGCCCTAGCTTGGCATCCTATGGTGATCTGGAGATGGACTCACACTGACTTTCCTTTCCAGGCTGGCTTTTGAGCCGTCATTCTCCAGGTCGGTCAGAGAGAGATTTCCCTGGGCTAGGGTGCATCCCTCCCCCGTGCCTTCCATCCTTCCCCAACAAAGAGAAGAGACACAGAAAGAGATGGGCAGAGAGAAGCCATGCAAGGGGGGAGACGGAGTGGATGCGTCCACAGGCCGAGGATGCCAGGGGTCATCAGCCACCCCCAGAAGGCAGGAGAAGGGCCCGGCACAGATCTCCCCCAGAGCCTCCCAAGCCGGGAGGGAGAGAAAGCCTGCTGCCCACGCTGCCCGGTCTGTGCCATGAGTGCACTCACCTGGAGTCCAGCACCGGTTCCCAGACCTCCTCATGCCGTCATGCTGGCTTGGGTGGCTGGTGGGGTCATGCACAGGGGCTGGAAGGGCCTCTCAGAAAACTTTGGGAAGAAGGGGTAAAGATGAGTTCTTATATACGCTGCAGGTGGATGGGATTGGGCAGGTCAGCAGGAAAGATGGAGAAAAAATTTCATGCGAAGACTAAATCACAAAAGTGTGATTTCTGAGAGAAACAGACAGACAGACAGACAGACAGAGACAGAGTCAGACGGAAACGGGTACATGGAATTTACTCAAAGGACCTGAGCTCAGAGGAAAGGGTTCCTCCTTACCACAGAGATTTACACCATCATGCGTGTTCTTGACTTTCAGTGAAAGCATGTGTGGAGTGTGGCACAGAGCGCCTGTGCTTGTTGTGTCATCCAATTCCCCCCAACAAAACGATCCAGGAGCATCCGTGTGGGGAATCCCCCAGCCTCTCACACTCCCCGAGCTGTGCTTTGAGAAAAGTCCTAAACAAACGGAAGAGAAGAGCAGATCTGACAGTCTTCCATCTAGTCATTCAACCAAACTTACCGCCACAACCACCCCCCGCCCCGCCTCTGACTGGCCTGCCAGTGCTGTTTGGTGTGTTAGTTCACTGATTAGTCACCCGCCTTTCACTGCCATGGATATTTCTGGCCCACCACTGGGTTCCTAGAAGGCAGGCCCTGTCACACACCCAGCACAGCACTCTCGGGTAGAGTGCTCCGTGCACAGTGCTGTCAGTATTAACCTTGGGCCACTTTCCATATTGTTTCTTCTTCTGGTCACTACTCCCAGGATGCTGTGTGACCATCTGAGACAGGAATCATGGAGAGCTTCGGTATGGGGGAGAGGTAGGGAGCGGGGGACTTGTCTGCTGAGGAGCTGCAGAGTCAGTGGGGCAATCAGGCATGGGAGATACCTGCTTCCCAGAGAAGGACGGACGGACAGACGGACGGACAGCAGGCAGACAGCGGGAGTCCCCATCCTTTCTCCTCTCAAACGCCCTCCCTCCCCCGCAGGAACCAGTGCCCTTACCTAGCCCTCCTGAGAAACTTCCAGAGAGTCCCCACTTGCTGAGCAACCTGTTCTGCTTTCCCGGGCTTGGGACAGAGGAGGAAGACAGCGAGGCCATGTCCTCCATCACCACCCACAAGGGTTGGAGAGCTGTGGTAAGACAGAAGACAAGTGCTGAGCTAAGTCTCCAGCCGGTCCCAATGTGACCGATGTCTTGGGGGGACAGAAAGGGTGCAGAGGGGACGTCAACCTTCAGGGCCCCTGACTGTCAATCATCAGAACGTGGGACACTGCGGACACCATGGGGCTCGAGTTCTAGTCACTCTTCTTTTATTATTAAAGTTCATGGCAAAGGCAATGCCCAGAGGAGTTCCTGTTATGTAGTCAGATATTGAGCACATTTCTTTTTGAACAGTGTCACCCCCCAGTTTGTCTCCCCCAGTTTGTCCCCTCCCAACTCCTCTCTCCCAGGTTGTGTAGTTCATGTCCAACTTAGCATCGAGTGAGCCTCACTGCTGAATTGGTTGACCCTTTGTCCCTCCATTTCTGGGCTCCCCCTTTCCCTTCCCAAGCCAGATAACCTTACACACAAGACAAATGGTACAGAAATCAAAAACAGCAACAAAGGGGGGAAAATAAAAAGAAATAGAAAACTGCAAACATTACAATTTAAAAAACAAACACAAAAATAAAAACCAAACCTCTTGCTTCCATTTCTTTTTTGTTGTTGTTTTTGTCGGTCATGGGGCTTGAGCTCTGGGTCTGGGCGCTGTCCCTCAGCTCTTCAGTTCAAGGCGAGCACTCTACCACTTGAGCCACAGCGCCACTTCCAGTGGTTCACTGGAGATGAGTCTCCTGGACTTTGCTGCCCAGGCTGTCTTTGAACCATGATCCTCAGTTCTCAGCCTCCTGAGTAGCTAGGATGACAGGCGTGAGACACCAGCGCCCAGCTTGCTTCCATTTCTTGGAGTTCATTTCGATGAGCATCATTTTATATGATCATATGCACATAGCTATTGAGCCCTTGTGATCCTCTCCTAAGAATATCCCCTTTGGTCCCCCTGGGTGAATGTTTAGAGTCTTGTTTCATTTATCATGTCCCAATAATTAGAATGTGCTGATAAATCTACAAGTAAACCCGGTGCATAATAATCACTCTTTATAAGAGTTCCATGGACTCCTGGCATCTTTAGGGAAAAAGTGGGTCCCACCAAGTCCTGGCCACTGGCTCTCATTCTGGGATAGAATCTGTTCTGATGATCCTACAGGGTCCAGACCAGACCTGAGAACCTGGCTACCCACACCACAGACAGCGCTCTTTCTGTGCTGCCTTTACCCCTCTCTGTACTTTTCACTAAGATAGGTACCAGCCGGTCTCGTTCACTAGGCACAACATGGCTGAGCTATTCCTGTTGGCCTCCAGACAGGCCAGTGTGGCTCCCAGGCCAGCCCCACGCCTTGACCTGAGCATGCGCCTGTGGTCCTCTCAGTCAGCCCAGCCCCCCGTGGGTGTGGCTTGACCTTCACTGTCTCCACTGACCACAGAACTCCTGGCCAGGCTGCAGCCCAGCAAGCTGCCTGCAAGGACTTGCTGGCTGTGTCCAGGTTCCAAGTAAATAAGCCATTTGTCCCCAGGCTGATTCCTATCAAAGCCTGCCTGTCTTCCAAATTAGGGCTGAGTCATTTATAAAGAGAGCAAAGTGTTTAGATTTTAGCAGCAAACATCCATCCATTCTGGAATAAATGATTAAAAGGCCCTAATTAAATTCCTCTGATGACTGATGCTCAGGCCCCAAGGATGGACAGGTGTGCCTGCTCCCGGCTGGCCCGACGGCCATGGCACCTAACCAGAGCCCAGAGAAAACCAGAGGGTGTGCAACTGCTCCAGGGACAGGAGGGGCGCCCTGCTGGGAGGGGCCAGGTCAGAGGGCGCTAAGCACCACCCCCCACCCGGCCCAGCACAGGCCGCGCAGAGGGGCGGCTTGGCCTGGCGAACCCTCTCACGAAGGAGGGGAAGAAGAGGACACCCTCCACTCCTGGCCCCCTCCCCACCTCCATGAGAGTCTAAGCACTGCTTTCAGTCTGCTTGGAGAGTATTTAATTCAGAATGTGAGACACTAACACAGAAGATGACAGTTAACCAAGGGGCAAGCAGGTGACAGAGCCATGGGCCCAGACGGGCAGCTCTGCTGGCCAGCAGCTGTGGACACAGCACTCCCCATGGCCCCACCTTCCCCACGGGGAGCCCTGCAGGCCCCCAGCACCCTTGAATGCCCCCGCCATGATCCTGTCGCCATCCATGCCTGTGCTGCTTCCTTTCTGAACCTCGGAACCTTATCTTTCCGCAGCTCCCTGAGCCCCACAGCCCCACAGGCTCCCCTGGGCACCCAGCCCCGCACCACCAGCCTCGGGGCTCCAACCTCCCTGGCCCCTGACTACAGACCTTTGCCCCTCCTCAGACTCCTAGCTCCAAGGCCTGCACCCCTAAAGCCCCCACCCTCTTTGGGCAGTGTCCTCACTCTCTCCCTCCACACTGACCTCACACAGGCACCCCCAGATTCTGAGGTCACCCCAACTAGAGGGCAGGCCCCTACTGTGTCCCCCTAAGCATGCAGCCTGTCATCAGAGCAAGGGGAGGGAGGGATCATCGATGGTTTAATCCATAATGGAGTGGACAGAGGAAACTATAGGTGCCTCGTCCCGTGACAAACACAGTGACGGGGACAGCTGTGGATGTAGGAGGGCAGGCATGGGATGCACCCGCAAAACACAGAGATGCGGGGGAGGGGCAGGCGGGGGATGTACCCGCAAAACACAGAGATGCGGGGGAGGGGCAGGCGTGGGATGCACCCGCAAAACACAGAGATGCGGGGGAGGGGCAGGCGTGGGATGCCCCACAAAGCCGTCCCCAGGCGCTGCCACCTGCGTGGGCTCCTGGGTGCCATCCTGAGCACAGCTCAGGCAGAGGGGAGCAAGGCCAGGCGGGGGCGACCCCACGCTGTGGGTGAGGGCAGGAGTGGAGAGGAGTCCTCCTATCTCAGACGGCTGCCAGCAGGGCGGCTCGGGAGGTCCCGGCCACGCTCTCCGGAGTCTGACCTCAGGGACAGCACCACAGAGCTGTGTGTGGTGTGGTCCCGGGTCATGAGGGGGCGCAGTAGTGGCAGTAAAGACTAATTGAACATCTGTCCAGCTCCAGTGCCGCTCCAGTGTGTGCTCAGGGGCCACCGCACAGGACTTCCACGCGGCCACGCAGGACCAGAGTCGGTGCCGGCCCTCTGCCCTCTGCCCTGTGCTGCCGCTGCTCAGGGTCCTGGAAGACGGGAAGATCTACTTCAACCACGGAGAATCTGGGCTTGGAGGCCCCTGGAGGGCTCAGAGCACATCTGTGCAGCAGGGAGGACACATCCTGACCTCACAGGGGAGGTGACCTTGGGGAGGACATGGCTTGGTGCAACCCAGGGGACACGATGAAGCCTCCAGCCATCTGCAGAGGGTCACAGGTGCAGGTCAGGCCTGCACTAGGCCCCTGTCCATGCCAGAGGAGTCACAAGTGCTTGGTTAGGTGCTGTCCTACGTCCCTCACCCATGGCCCAGCCTGGGCCCTCACTAACCCATTTGGGCTTCTGCAGATCTGGCGTGCAGGGCCTGGAGAGCTGGGCTGTATTGCATAGCCTGAGTTGGGGTGGAAGGTACAGGTGTGTTTGAAAAGTGCAGGTGTGTTCAGCAAGTACAGGTGTGTTCAGTAGGTGCAGGTGTGTTCAGCGGGTGCAAGTGTGTTCATTCAGCAGATGCAGGTGTGTTCAGTACAGATATGTTGAGCAGGTGCAGGTGTATTGGGCATATGCAGGTGTGTTGAACAGATGCAAGTGTGTTTGACAAGTGCAGGTGTTTTTGGCAGGTGCAAGTGTGTTGGGCAGGGGCAGGTGTGTTGGGCAGGTACAGGTGTGTTGGGCAGGGGCAGGTGTGTTGGGCAGGTGCAGGTGTGTTGGGCAGGTGTGTTGGGCAGGGGCAGGTGTGTTGGGCAGGAGCAGGTGTGTTGAGCAGGGGCAGGTGTGTTGGGCAGGAACAGGTGTGTTGAGCAGGGGCAGGTGTGTTGGGCAGGGGCAGGTGTGTTGGGCAGGGGCAGGTGTGTTGGGCAGGGTGTTGGGCAGGTGTGTTGGGCAGGGGCAGGTGTGTTGGGCAGGAACAGGTGTGTTGAGCAGGGGCAGGTGTGTTGGTTAGGGGCAGGTGTGTTGGGCAGGGGCAGGTATGTTGGGCAGGAGCAGGTGTGTTGAGCAGGAGCAGGTGTGTTGAGCAGGGGCAGGTGTGTTGGGCAGGAGCAGGTGTGTTGAGCAGGGGCAGGTGTGTTGGGCAGGAGCAGGTGTGTTGAGCAGGAGCAGGTGTGTTGAGCAGGGACAGGTGTGTTGGGCAGGGGCAAGTGTGTTGGGCAGGGGCAGGTGTGTTGGGCAGGTGCAGGTGTGTTGGGCAGGTGTGTTGGGCAGGTACAGGTGTGTTTGGCAGGTGCAGGTGTGTTGGGCAGATGCAGATGTGTTGGGCAGGGGCAGGTGTGTTGGGCAGGTATATTGGGCAAGAAGCAGGTGTGTTGGGCAGGGGCAGGTGTGTTGGGCAGGGGCAGGTGTGTTGGGCAGGTGCAGGTGTGTTGGGCAGGTGCAGGTGTGTTGGGCAGGTGTGTTGGGCAGGTGTGTTGGGCAGGTGCAGGTGTGTTGGGCAGGGGCAAGTGTGTTGGGCAGGTGCAGGTGTGTTTGGCAGGGGCAGTTGTGTTGGGCAGGGGCAGGTGTGTTGGGCAGGGGCAGGTGTGTTGGGCAGGGGCAGGTGTGTTGGGCAGGTTTGTTGGGCAGGGGCAGGTGTGTTGAGCAGGGGCAGGTATGTTGGGCAGGGGCAGGTGTGTTGGGAAGGGGCAGGTGTGTTGGGAAGGGGCAGGTGTGTTGGGCAGGTGTGTTTGGCAGGGGCAGGTGTTTTGGGCAGGTGTGTTGGGCAGGGGCAAGTGTGTTGGGCAGGGGCAGGTGTGTTGGGCAGGGGCAGGTGTGTTGGGCAGGGGCAGGTATGTTGGGCAGGTGTGTTGGGCAGGGGCAGGTATGTTGGGCAGGTGTGTTGGGCAGGTGCAGGTGTGTTGGGCAGGGGCAGGTGTGTTGGGCAGGGGCAGGTGTGTTGGGCAGGCGCAGGTGTGTTGGGCAGGTGTGTTGGGCAGGTGCAGGTGTGTTGGGCAGGGGCAGGTTTGTTGAGCAGGGGCAGGTGTGTTGGGCAGGGGCAGCTGTGTTGGGCAGGTGCAGGTGTGTTGGGCAGGGGCAGGTATGTTGGGCAGGTGTGTTGGGCAGGGGCAGGTGTGTTGGGCAGGGGCAGGTGTGTTGGGCAGGGGCAGGTATGTTGGGCAGGTATGTTGGGCAGGTGCAGGTATGTTGGGCAGGTGTGTTGGGCAGGGGCAGGTATGTTGGGCAGGTGTGTTGGGCAGGGGCAGGTGTGTTGGGCAGGTGTGGGTGTGTTGGGCAGGGGCAGGTGTGTTGGGCAGGGCCAGGTGTGTTGGGCAGGTGTGTTGGGCAGGGGCAGGTGTGTTGGGCAGGGGCAGGTATGTTGGGCAGGTGTGTTGGGCAGGTGCAGGTGTGTTGGGCAGGGGCAGGTGTGTTGGGCAGGGGCAGGTGTGTTGGGCAGGCGCAGGTGTGTTGGGCAGGTGTGTTGGGCAGGTGCAGGTGTGTTGGGCAGGGGCAGGTTTGTTGAGCAGGGGCAGGTGTGTTGGGCAGGGGCAGCTGTGTTGGGCAGGTGCAGGTGTGTTGGGCAGGGGCAGGTATGTTGGGCAGGTGTGTTGGGCAGGGGCAGGTGTGTTGGGCAGGGGCAGGTGTGTTGGGCAGGGGCAGGTATGTTGGGCAGGTATGTTGGGCAGGTGCAGGTATGTTGGGCAGGTGTGTTGGGCAGGGGCAGGTATGTTGGGCAGGTGTGTTGGGCAGGGGCAGGTGTGTTGGGCAGGTGTGGGTGTGTTGGGCAGGGGCAGGTGTGTTGGGCAGGGCCAGGTGTGTTGGGCAGGTGTGTTGGGCAGGGGCAGGTGTGTTGGGCAGGGGCAGGTATGTTGGGCAAGTGTGTTGGGCAGGTGCAGGTATGTTGGGCAGGTGTGTTGGGCAGGGGCAGGTATGTTGGGCAGGGGCAGGTGTGTTGGGCAGGTGTGTTGGGCAGGGGCAGGTGTGTTGGGCAGGGGCAGGTGTGTTGGGCAGGGGCAGGTATGTTGGGCAGGTGTGTTGGGCAGGGCCAGGTGTGTTGGGCAGGTGTGTTGGGCAGGGGCAGGTGTGTTGGGCAGGGGCAGGTGTGTTCAGACATCCCAGATGTAGGTGAAGGGCTTCCTGTCCCTGGCTGTGTGTACTGGCTGGAGAAGCCCCGTCCTGCACCCAGGAGAACTGGCGAGGGAAACGTCAGCGGAGGAGGAGCCTGGTAGGAGGGGAGTTCACCAAGTGCTGGTGCTGCCCAACAAGAGGCCCACATCCACCCCAAGCCCAGCCCTTATTTTGGTGAGAAAAGCTCTGTGGTTCAGGGCTGCTTTGTCTCTAAAAGGCTCAGGTAGAAAGTAATCATTAAAAACATGTAAATTAAGTTACCCCAGGAGCTTAATAGATTAGTCACTGGCTATCTCCCTCCTGTTGGATCTTAACCTTCCACAGAAATTAATCACCAAATGGCCCAGAGCAGCCACCAAGGACCAGCATGTTCTGTTTCCATGGCTGGGTGTGGGGCAGAGCCCAGACTCCTGAGGGAGGAAGCATCCCCATCGGCCTGCCCCTCCCCACCCAGAGCCTCCTGCTGGGTTGGATGCAGCCCTGTGGGGGGAGGGGGAGGCCGGCGGCCTCAGCCTATGTCCTTCCTGGCAGAGGGGCCGTGCCAGCCACCAACGCTCCACAGAGAGGGAGACCTCCACCTCAGCCGCCCAGGGAAGGCAGCTTTCAGCTCCTTGTGAGGTAGGTGTCGGGGCGCACACTCACACCTCCTGCATTCTCTTTGTCCACCTTTATTGAGCACCTACAACACACTGGGACCTGCATCTGTGTAGCAGATGTGCACAGCGGATTCAGTCCAGTGCACACAGACATGGACTGGCCTGGCCCTCCAGCCTGGCCAGAATGGACACAAGGCATCCTGGGAGCCTAAGAAAGGAGGTGGTGGCCATCTAGGAGAATCCAGGGGGGCTGCTGGGAGGAGAAGGTGCTTCCATATGAAATGGAGGATGGGCAGGTGTTTGCCACACTGAAGCCCACATCCAGCACAGGCATGGCAAGGGCCCTGCGGCCAGCATGACCCAGTGCAGAGCTGGACACGGCCCCTGACCGGCTGTGTGGTGCCATGGTCCGTGCATGAGCCACTTGACCCCCGGGACATCAGTGTCCTAGCCTGCCCTGAATCTTCATGGATGCCCAGGGGCAGGTGCCATGGTCCGTGCTGCTCTTACCCAG
Source organism: Dipodomys merriami (assembly GCF_024711535.1). Lineage (NCBI taxonomy): Eukaryota > Metazoa > Chordata > Mammalia > Rodentia > Heteromyidae > Dipodomys > Dipodomys merriami. The sequence continues at coordinate 3,129,199 of NW_027204270.1, forward strand.
AGCTGGGTCACTGGAGGCTGGGCTTGGGGTCAGAGGCCAGACAGGCTGCAGGAGTACCCTGTTCACCCTGAGTGTCCATGGGTTCAAGTCACCACAGACAGAAAGTAATTGGAGGAAAAACTGTGTCACTCTGAGCACAGTTCCCTGGATAATATAGAATAGCAATTATCTACACAGTTTACATTACAGCTATTGTGAGCCATCCAGAGACAGTCTGGTGTGTGTGTGTGTGTGTGTGTGTGTGTGTGTGTGTGTGTGTGTGTGTGTGTGTGTGCGCGCGCGCGCACATACACACACGTGCGCGCACGCGTGCAATTTTACACCACATGTCTCAGAAACTTTAGCATCCGTAGCTCTTGGTGCCCTGTGTGTACCGGCAGAGGAAGTGAGGAGGGAAGGAAGGAGGGACAGATGAGTGGACTAGGGAAGGGGGTAAAGGGAAGTCTCTGGCACTGCATGGTTGAGTGGCACTGGGGAGACCTGGGGAGGGATTTAGGGGAGATCCCCGGGGAGCAGCATGCAGCAACTTGAGCTTGGGAAGCATTGCTGCTGCAGGTAGGTGCCCAGAGGGGCTTCCTTCTTGGCGATGACCGCTTTGCTCAACCTTCTGGCTAATGGGGACCTCCTCACTCCAGCCATTCCTGGGCCGTCCACCAACACCAGTATCTCCCTGCAGCTGGTTTTATGGAAAGAATACCTTCGTTAGGACCCAGAGTGGCTGCAGAGCATTCTGGCAAGCCGAATCCAGATGCAAACGAGAGGGTGTTTGAAAACAACTAGCCTCGGCCCCTCTGAACCCTGTCTAGTTTTTGGTAACCTACCCAGGATGCCGAAGAGAAGGTTCACAGAAGAGAACTGATGAGGAATTAACAACTGGCTGGTATTGTATGCCCTGAGCTGCAACGCGCCGGGCAGGCTGCGCCGGGCAGCGGGCTCCTGGTGCTGCAGCTGACAGGGTCACAGCTGCCGCCGTGGAAGGGAGCCAGCGGGGAGGGGGCAAGGCGCCTTTGCCTCTTTTCTGGACACATACCCAAGGTTACCTTCAGGGTTCGTGGGCCAGTGACAGGCAGAGCCTGGCCCTCTCCAACCCCAGCAGCCTGGGGGACAATGCCCCAGTGTCCGGGCCAACGGAGCCACGCATGCAGCAGCTGCTCCTGGCGAGCTCACTGGGAGTCAGGGTGATGCCAATTTGCAGCAGACGTCTGAAGAAGCTATTTCTAAAACAGCAATTACCAGAAAGGAGAACAAATTACTACTTACTGCAGAGACTTTCACACATGGAGAATCAGGGCCCTACAGAGTAATCAGGGCAATGTGTTTGCAAAACTGCATTATTTATATTGAAATATTTCACAGTGAAAGGTCAGGTGCAGAAATTGAAGGTTAGCGCAGAATAAAATACCAGGGTCAGTGCACAGCGCCGTGGAGCCAGCCGGGGTCTTGGTTACCTCTGCATTAGGCGCGGCAGAAGGCGATCCCATAAATCCAGGCCAGTATCCAACATCAGATTTCGAGGAAAAATAGACTCAGTTGCCCACAGCAAATGGCTAGCCACAGAGCAGGGCGGGGTACCCAGGCCTGACCGTAAAGGGCACCCAGCAGCCGCCCCTGGGTGTCAGCCCTGGACAGCTCAGAGACCCAGAAAATCCCTCAGACACTGGACGCCCACCTTGTTGGCATGCCAGGGAGCAAATCCGCCCCTCTGGAGTTCACCCGGATGCCTAGAAAACCAGGAGCTGAGCTGACCTAGCACCCGGAAGGAGACAGCAGCCCTGGCTAGAGCTTGAACTTTGACCTCGCAAAGTGATGTCAGCAGGAGATGCCCCTGGGACGCAGATCACAGGGCCGCCTCTGCTCTACCCGCTACCCGCTACCCGCTGCACCCCACTGACCCTAACATCCACCCTCTCAGCTCCCCACCCCCACTCCCAGGAAGCCAGGAGGGAGAGGATGCTATGCGGCGACCTGGCCTGGCCCCACAGGCTCTGGGTCTCTGCGCTGGGCTTGAGCCTGCAGTGGCCACTGACCACCCCTACCCCATCCCTGCTGCAGGAGCAAGCTTGGTTCTACGAGGCCCATTGGCCAGGTCCGCTTTGTCCAACCGCAGCCCAAGGACAGGCTTTCCTACTGTGCATCCAGCCCCACCCACCCCGGCTCACAAACAAGGCCTCAGAAGCCCCAGCTGTCCATCCCCAGAGCTTCTCATTACCCCGCCCTCCTTACCCCGCCCCACCCCTGCTCAGAGCCTTCACGCCTACCTGCCCCTCCTCTCCCCCTTCTCGGATCTGTCTTCTGTTTGCTAGTGGATCCTCTTACACCCAGAGCAGCAGCAGCATTCACAGAGAAGATGACCAGTCAAGGTGTGAGCAATGTATTCGTACTCTACCCAGCTCCACAACACTCCACCCATCCTCCACCATCCATCTACCCACCCCAGCATCCATCAACGCAACCTCATCCAGCATGCCACCTTCCATCCACCTACCCTACCAACCACCCCACCATCCATCTATCCATCCCATCCAACATTCCACCATCCATTCATGTACCCTCCATCCACACTCCATCCACACTCCATCCCCCTCCATCCAACCTCCATCCACGTTCCATCCACCCTCCACCCACGTTCCATCCACACTCCATCCGCCTTCAATCCATCCACCCTCCATCCGCCTTCTCCACCCTCCATCCACCTTCCATCTACCATCCATCTACCTTCCATCTAAACACAGTCCATCCAGCTTCCATCCACCTTCCATCCCCCTCCATCCACCCTCCATCCACCTTCCATCTACCATCCATCCTCCTTCCATTCACCTTCCATACATCCACCCTACAACCACCTTCCATCGATTTTCCATCCACCTCCATCCATCCATCCAACCTTTATCCACCTTCCATCCACTTTTCATCTACCTTCCATCTACCTTCCATCAATCCAGCTTCCATTAATCTCCAGCCACATTCCATCCACCTTCCATCAACTTCATCAACACTGTAACAAACTTCTATCCACCATCCATCCACCTTCTATCTGCATTCCCTCCACCACCTCCATCCACCTTCCATCCAACTTACATCCACATCCATCCACAATCCATCCACATTCCATCCACCTTCCATCCACTTCCATCCACCTCCATCCACCTTCAATCCAACAACCCTCCATCTACCTTCCATCTACATTCCATTCACCTTCCATCCAACTTACATCCACATCCATCCACAATCTATCCACCTTCCATTCACCTTTCATGCATCCACCTTCCATCTACCTTCCATCCACCTCAATCCACTTCGATCCAACAACCCTCCATCCACCTTCCATCCACCTTCCATCCACTTTCCATCCACCATCCATCCACCTCCACCCATTCACCCTACATCCAACTTCCATCCACATTCATCCACCTTCCATCCACCATCCATCCATCCTTCATCCAACTTCTATCCACATTCTATCCATGTTATATCCACCATCAATCCACCTCCATCCCCCTTCCATCAAACTTATATAAATCCACCTTCCATCGAACTTCAATCCACCTTCCATCCACCTCCATTCTAGTTCCATCCAGCTTCCATCCACAATCCATCCACCTTCAATCCACCTTCCATCTACCTTCCATCCACATTCCACCCACACTCCATCCACCTTCCATCCATCTTCCATCCATCCACCCTCCATCCACCTTCCTTCCACCATCTATCCACCTTCCATCCACCTTCAATAACAGTTCCATCCACCTCCATCGACCTTCTATCCATCAACCTTCTGTTCACCATCCATCTACTTCCATCCAACTTCCAACCACCTACAAATACCTTCCATCCATCTACCTTCCATCCACCTTGCATCCAACCTCCATCCTCCTTCCATCCACATTCCATCCACCTTCCAGCCACCCTCCATCTACCTTTCATCCATCCACCTTCCTTCCACCCTCCATCCACTTCCATCCAGCTCCATCCACATTCCATCATCCACCTTCCATCCAACTTCCATCCACCTCCATCCACCTTCCATCCACCCTCCATCCAACTTTCATCCAACTCCATCCACATTCCATCATCCACCTTCCATCCACCTTCCATTCACCTTCCATCCACCTCCATCCACCTTCCATCCACCTTCTATCCACCTTCTATCCACCTCCATCCACCTTCCATCTACCTTTCATCCACCTTCCACCCAGCTCCATCCACCATCCATCCATTCACCCTCCATTTACCCTCCATCCACCTTCCATCCACCTTCCATTCTCCTCCATCCATCCACCTTCATCCACCTTCCATCCACCTCCATCCACCTTCCATCCACCTCCATCCACCTTCTATGTATCCAACCTCAATCCACCTCCCATCCATCCAACTTCCATCCACCCTCCATCCACCTTCCATCCATCCAACTTCCATCCACCTCACATCCATCTCCATCCACATTCTATCTACCTTATATCCACCTTCCATCCACCTTCCAACCAACTTCCATCCACCTACCACCCACCTTCCATGCATCCACCTTCCATCCTCATTCCATCCACCTCCATCAACCTTCCGTCCACCTTCGAAACACCCTCCATCCAACTTCCAACCACCCTCCATCCTTCCACCTCCCATCCACCTCCATCCACCTTCCATCCATCCAACTTCCATCCACCTCACATCCATCTCCATCCACATTCTATCTACCATATATCCACCTTCCACCCACCTTCCATCCACTTTCCGTCTATCCAACTTCCATCCACCTTTCATCCAGTTTTAATCAATCTTCCATCCACCTTCCATCCATCCACTGTCCAACTACCTCCATCCACCCCATCCACCTTCATCTAACTTCTGTCCACCATTCCTCCACCTTCCATCCATCTTCCATCCAAAATCTTTCAACCATCCATCCACCTTCCATCCCCCTCCATCCACCTTGTAACTACCTTCCATCAACCTTCCATCCACCTTCCATCCATCCACCCTCCATTCACCTTCCATCCACCATCAACTACCCTCCATCCACCTTCCATCCACCCATGAGCCAACCACATTCCATCCACCATCCATCCACCTTCCATAAACCTTCCATCTACTTCCATCCATCCCCCTACCATCCATCTGCCATCCACCTTCCATCCACCCTTCATCCAACTCCATCCACCATTCATGCACTCTCCATCTACCTTCCATCAACCTCCCATCCACCTTCCATCCACCCTCCATCCACCTTCCATCCACCTTCCATCCACCTTCCATCCACCTTCCATCCATCCACTTTCCATCCACATCCATCCACCCCAATCCCCCTTCCATCCAACTTCCATCCATCTTCCATCCATCTTCCATCCACCTTCGTCCATCCACCTCCATCCATCCTCTGTCCATCCATGTTCCATCCACCTTCATCCATCCACTTTCCATTCATCCACACTCCATCCACCTTGCAATCACCTTCCATCCACTTCTATCCGTCTTCCATCCATCCATCTTCCATCCACCTTCCATCCACTTTCTTTGATCCACCCTCCATTTACATTCCATCCACCTTTCCATCCATCCATCTTCCATCCACCTCCATCCACCTCCATCAACCATATATGAACATTCCATGCAGGCTCCATTCTCCTTCATGTACCTTATATCTATAAACTTTCCACCCACTTCCACCCACCTACCATCCACCCTTCATCCATCTTCCATTCACCTCCGTCCATCTTCCATCCATCCACCCTCCATCCACTTTCCAACTACCTTCCATCCACCTTCCATCCAACCATAAGCCATCCACATTCCATCCACCATTAATCTACATTCCATTCACCATCCATCCACCTACCATCCATCTTCCATCCACCCTCCATCCACCTCCATCCACCATTCATCCACCCTCAATCTACCTTCCATCAACTTCCCATCCACCATCTGTCCACCTTCCATCCACCTCCATCCACCTTCCATCTAATCACTTTCCATCTACCTTCCATTCACCTTGCATCCATCTCAATCCATCCAAACTCCATCCACATTCCATCCATCTACATCCACCTTACATCCATCCACCCTCCATCCCCCCTCCATCCACTTTCCATCTACCTTCCATCCACCTTTCATCCAACTATGAGCCATCCACATTCCATCCAACATCAATCCACCTTCCAGCCACATTCCATCCACCTCCATCCATCCCACTATCCATTTTCCATCCACTTTTCATCCACCCTCCAGCCACCTCCATCCACCATTCATCCACCCTCCATCTTCCTTCCATCAACCTCCCACCCACCAGCTATCAACCTTCTATCCACCTAACATCCACTTCAATCCAGCTTCCATCCATTCAACCTCCACCCACCTTCCATCCATTCACTCTCCATCCACCTTCCATCCACCTTCCATCCACCTTCTATCCATCTTCCATCCATCCACTTTCCAACCACCTTCTATCCACTTTCCATCCACCTTCAATCTACCTTCCATCCTCCTTCCATCTACTTTCCATCCACCTTCCATACATCTTCCATCCAACTTACATCCACCCTCCATTCACCTTCCATCCTTCTTCCATCCATCCACCCTACATCCTCCACATTACTTCCACCATCCATCCACCTTCCATGCACCTTCAGTCCCACTTTCACCTGCCTCCATCCATCTTCCATTCATCAACCTTCCATCCACCCTCCATCTATCTTCCATCAACTTCCCATCCACCTTCCATCCACCTTCCATCCACCTTCTGTCCCCCTCACATCCATCCACCCTACATACACATTCCCTCAACCTTCTGTCCATCTTCCATCCACCTGCCATCCACCTTCCATTTTCCCTCCACACCCCTTCCATCCATCCACCCTCCATCCACCATCAATTCAATTTGCAGCCAACTTCCAGCCACCTTACATCCACCTTCCCGCCACCTTCCAAGCACCTTCAATCAACCCTCCATCCACCTTCCATCTACCACCCAACCATCTCACATCCTCCTTCCCTCCAACTTCCATCCACCTCCATCCATCCATGTTCCATCCCCCTTCCATCCACCTTCCATCCAACTTCATCAACACTGTAACAAACTTCTATCCACCATCCACCCACCTTCTATCTGCATTCCCTCCACCACCTCCATCCACCTTCCATCCAACTTACATCCACATCCATCCACAATCCATCCACATTCCATCCACCTTCCATCCACTTCCATCCACCTCCATCCACCTTCAATCCAACAACCCTCCATCTACCTTCCATCTACATTCCATTCACCTTCCATCCAACTTACATCCACAGCCATCCACAATCCATCCACCTTCCATTCACCTTTCATGCATCCACCCTCCATACACCTTCCATCTACCTTCCATCCACCTCAATCCACTTCGATCCAACAACCCTCCATCCACCTTCCATCCACCTTCCATCCACCTTCCATCCACTTTCCATCCACCATCCATCCACCTTCCATCCACCTCCACCCATTCACCCTATATCCAACTTCCATCCACATTCATCCACCTTCCATCCACCATCCATCCATCCTTCATCCAACTTCTATCCACATTCTATCCATGTTATATCCACCATCAATCCACCTCCATCCCCCTTCCATCAAACTTACATAAATCCACCTTCCATCGAACTTCAATCCACCTTCCATCCACCTCCATTCTAGTTCCATCCAGCTTCCATCCACAATCCATCCACCTTCAATCCACCTTCCATCTACCTTCCATCCACATTCCACCCACACTCCATCCACCTTCCATCCATCTTCCATCCATCCACCCTCCATCCACCTTCTTTCCACCATCTATCCACCTTCCATCCACCTTCAATAACAGTTCCATCCACCTCCATCGACCTTCTATCCATCAACCTTCTGTTCACCATCCATCTACTTCCATCCAACTTCCAACCACCTACAAATACCTTCCATCCATCTACCTTCCATCCACCTTGCATCCAACCTCCATCCACCTCCATCCACACTCCATCCTCCTTCCATCCACCTTCCATCCACCTTCTATCCATCTTCCATCCATCGACTTTCCAACCACCTTCCATCTACTTTCCATCCACCTTCCATCTATCTTCCATCCTTCTTCCATCTACTTTCCATCCACCTTCCATACATCTTCCATCCAACTTACATCCACCCTCCATTCACCTTCCATCCTTCTTCCATCCATCCACCCTACATCCTCCACATTACTTCCACCATCCATCCACCTTCCATGCACCTTCAGTCCCACTTTCACCTGCCTCCATCCACCTTCCATTCATCAACCTTCCATCCACCCTCCATCTATCTTCCATCAACTTCCCATCCACCTTCCGTCCACCTTCCATCCACCTTCCGTCCCCCTCACATCCATCCACCCTACATACACATTCCATCAACCTTCTGTCCATCTTCCATCCACCTTGCCATCCACCTTCCATTTTCCCTCCACACCCCTTCCATCCATCCACCCTCCATCCACCTTCAATTCAATTTGCAGCCAACTTCCAGCCACCTTACATCCACCTTCCCGCCACCTTCCAAGCACCTTCAATCAACCCTCCATCCACCTTCCATCTACCACCCAACCACCTCACATCCTCCTTCCCTCCAACTTCCATCCACCTCCATCCATCCATGTTCCATCCCCCTTCCATCCACCTTCCATCCAGCCTCCATCCACCCTCCATCCACCTGAATCCACCCACCATCCACCTACCATCCACCTTCCACGCACCTTTCATCCACCTTCCATCTACCTGCCATCCTTCTCCATCCACCCTACATCCACATTCCATCTATCCAACTTCCATCCACCTTCCATCCAAACTCCATTCAACTCAATCCACCTGCCATCCACCTTCTATCCAAATTCCACCCACTTTCCATCTACCTTCCATCTACCTTCTAGCCACATTCCATCTACCTTCCTTCCACCTTCATCCACCTTCCATCCATCCACCTTCCATCCACCTCTATCCATCCTCCATCCACCTTCCATTCACCTTCCATCCATCCATCCTCCAGCCACCTTACAGCCAACTTCTATGATTCCACCCTCCATCCACCTTCAATCCACCTTCCATCCGACCTCCATCCATCTTCCATCCACCTCCATCCACCTTCCATCCATCCACACTCCATCCCCCTTCCATCCACCTCCATCCACCTTCCATCCATCCACTCTCCATCCACCTTCCCATCCACGTTGCAAGATCCTTCCATCCGTCCACCCTCCAACCACCCTGCATCCATCATTCACCCACCTTCCATCCATCCACCCTCCATCCATCTTCCATCCACCTCCATCCACCTTCCATCCATCCACACTCCATCCCCCTTCCATCCACCTCCATCCACCTTCCATCCATCCACTCTCCATCCACCTTCCCATCCACGTTGCAAGATCCTTCCATCCGTCCACCCTCCAACCACCCTGCATCCATCATTCACCCACCTTCCATCCATCCACCCTCCATCCACTTCCATCCACCCCAATCTACCTTACATCCATCCATGCTCCATTGACCTTCCATCCATTTTCCATCCCCCTTCCATCCCCCTTCCATCCACCTTCCTTCCATCCACCCTCCCCTCACATTCCCATCCACAGGCCATCCTCCTTCCATCCGTTTACCTTACATCCACCCTCCTTCCACCTTCCATCCATCTTCCATCCACCTTCCACTCTCCTTCCATCTATCCACCTGCCACCCACCTTCCTTCCATCTTCCATATACTTTCCATCCATCCACCCTCCATACGCCTTCCATCCACCTTCCATCCATGTTCCATACACCTTGTATCCACCTTTTATCCACCTTCAATCACCCTTCCGTGCACCTCCACCCTCCTTCCATCCATCCATCTTCCATCCACCTTCCATCTACCTTTCATCCACCTTCCATCCATCTACAGAAACCTACCATCCATCCACCTTCCATCCACCCTCTATCCACTTCCATCCACCCTCCATCCACCTTCCATCTACCTTCTACCCACCTTCCATCCATCTTCAATCCATCCCTTCTCCACCTACCTTCCATCCACCTTTAATCCACCTTCAATCCTCCTTCCATTCACCTCCATCCTTTCTCCATCCATCCACCTTCCATCCACCCTCCATCCATCTCCATCCACCCTCCATCCACCTTCCATCTACCTTCCATCCATCCACCTTCCATCTACCTTCCATCACCTCTATCCACCTTCCATCCATCCACCTCCATCCATCCATCTCCATCCCCTTTCCATCAATCCACCATCCAACCACCTTCCATCCACCCTCCATGTACCCTCCAACCCCTTACATCCATCCACTCTCCAACCACATTCCATCCATCTTCCATCAATCCACCCTCAATCCACCTTCCATCCACCTTCTATCCACCCTCCATCCACCTTCCATCCACCACCCTCCATATTCCTTCCATCCACCATTCATCTATCATCCACCTACCATGATTAATCCACTCATCCATCCCTATCCTCACTCCAAACATATATGCAAGTTTTCCGGAGTGGCTTTTGACACAAACCCAATGGGAGATGACAAGAACTACAATGGATGATGAAGGGTTCCTTGGTCATCTGTTATTTTCAAGATTCCAAGCCTCTCAGCTTGGAATAGGGGTCTGGTCCAAGCAGATGGCATAGCCTCCCAAGGATGCTAGCACCCACTGTGTGGTCTACACAGACCTCTGGCCTCAGGCCAGCTTTGAGCCCTGTGAACTCCCATGTACTGTGGAGCTATGAGCCCTTGTGCATAGCCAGTGCAAAGAGAGCCGCCAGGAATGGCCAACCATCATCACATGCACTTGCTGTATGTGAGCATGCCTGAAAGCTTTGCCATGCAAAATAGGAGTTAAAAGGTCATAACTCGGAGACACAAAGGCCAGCATTAAACCAGGCATGAGGAGCCAGTGGGCAGAGGCCAGTGTGCTGGCCAGGGCAAAGCTGACGGGGAGCACACAGGTCCTGCAGAGATCCAAGCCTGCTCTCAGCAGAAGGACCTGCCTGGACATCTGGGTGGTTTTCTGACATCACCAATCTTGATTTGGGTCACAGGATAGAGTAAAAGCAAGGAAAGGAGGTTGGGGGACAGCCGCACAACTGCTTCAGTGCTCTCTCTTACACACAGAGCCATGTGAAATCTCACTTGCTCACCCTGGGGGGTGGGGGAGCTCACCATCCCTGGACAATGAGATTCCAAACAAAGGCACAGTTCAGTGCCACAGGCCTAGCAGCCCCCAGCCCACACTGTGTTTCCATTTCTGAAGCTTCCTGACAGGACCCCAGCCCAGACAAGCATGTTTCTACAGGCCCAAACGCCTCATCTCCCACATCCATTTGGGCCCCAGGCAGCACGTTCAGTGGAACTGCCTGTGGCGTCTTGCATTCCGCCTTTCAAGCTGTTTTTAAACCCTATCAGGCCTGGAACCGTTGCACCTCTGTGATCTGCAGGAGAGAGCTCATGGCCCACCCCCCGAGCTCCACACGCATGCTCAGAAGGGTGTCCTGCCCATCCTCTTCCAATGACATGGCTCAGGCAGAGAGGGGATGGGACCCAGGCCTCCTCCTCCACCCTGTCACCATGACTAGTGGCAGACAGTGCCCCTCCAGCCATCCAGGGCAGACAGTTCATTCAGGACCATGGCAATGCAGACCCTGCCTTGGGAGCCATCTTGGTCCAGGATCACAGCTGCTGATCATCAAAGGAGAGGCATCTTCATCCTTCAAAGTTGGGGATACCCCAAGACACCCTGAGCTAAGGCTGAGGAGGGAAGTGGGGACCCCACTCTGTCCCCAGGGCTGATGGCATAGACATCTCTAGGCTGAGTTACCAGCCGGCTCAGGCTGCCGGCCTTGACCCTGATGACCTCTAGGCACATGCGTCCATCTCAGTGACCCCAGGCCTCGCCGCTCTGCTCTGTAACCTCTGCCCAGGAGCCTGGGCGCTAAGAACACAACTTCCTGAAGAACAAACAACACACAGGGCTCAACGTCCTGGAAGAGTTGCCAGGAGGTGAGTGCTCAGTAAATGTCAGCTATTTGTATCCCCCTGCTATTCATGGAGGTGACACCCTGAGTAGCTCAGAGTGGCTTACAGAGCAACTGCTCTGGGCTGCTGGGGTCCTCTCAAAGCCCAGCCAATAGAATGTTCTAGAAAATGGAAAACATTTTTCTTCTGCATTGTCGACTCCTGCCTGCTTTTGGCTACCTGAAATGGAGCTGTTGGGACTGAACCATGAATTTTACATTTGACTGTGCTTGAATGACATTGAAATGTGGGAAGCCATGGGTTGCTGGGTGCTAGCCACCACATTCAACAGAGCAAAACCAGACACACATTTCCAGAGTTTCTTGACTTGAAAGAAAATTTACAAAACAGCTTGTTACTCACACAAGAGTAGAATACACTCATCACCGTACCTCGCTCCTGAATTGAGCATTCTAGGGAAAGTCTCTGAGAAGTCTCGCAGTAATCCTACACGGTGTTCATTCTAACATTCTCCCAAACTTATTACTGTGCTGGCTTCCCCAAAACACTACCGATGGACACCCTGCAGAAGGTACCAGAAGGAGAAAGCTGTGGACACACTGAGTGTCATATTGGTTTTGAAAACTTTCCAGAAAAAAAAAAGAAAATAGTTCATATACCCCTTTTAGTCAATGCTACTGACTTGCAGATCCAAGAGTCCGAATGAAGTCCCTCATTCATTCATGCATTTAACAAACACATGATTCACTCTGACCACCTAACAAGCTCCCTGCCACATCTCCCCCTGAGCCAGGCACCCAGGACACGCCCCCACCTGCCTCACAGTGGGTCGTGGGAATGACTTCCTCCTGTAGTTCCCTTTCCTGCTTTCCACCAAGGAGCCCAACGTTTGAAAACTCCTTCTAAAATGGGACCAGTGAGGGGAGAAAGCAGGAAGGGTGCCTTCGCCCTTAGAGCAGTCTGGGATGCTCTATTCCCAGAGCTGGCACTTCACCATCTGGGCACGGGGCAGACAGCTCGGGCCCACAGGCAGAGGGATGGGTGAGCATCCGCTCATCCTGCAGGGAAATGGAGACATGCCCGCTGCGCTCTCCCACAGTGGCCAAGGACACGGATGTGGGCTGATCCAGCCATCAGCTCCCACTCGGCACAGAACCCCTTAATGACTTTCAGATTAAAAAGCCTAGAGACTGGCACATCCTTGAGGTACCTAATAAAGCAATTGGCCCACGAGCCAATCTGGTTTTCCCAAATGAAGTCTCAAATGCAAAAAAACTCGGCCAGCCTTGCCAGGCCTGCTTAATGCAAAATTGGTAATGTCATTTACAAGCCTCTCTAAGGCAGGCTTATGAATAAAAGAACAAGGCTCGAAAACAAGCCCCGCCAATTTCTATGCATTGCAAACAGTTCAGTGCAGATCCTTCACGCGCTCGTGGCACCCGCCCTTCAGCCGGCCCAGGGCACTTGGTGCAGATGGAGTGCTTAAGGAGGGGGCAGGCAGGCAGCGGGCGGCAGGAAGGCCGACCTCCGGAGCGTGGCAGCCCCTCCTGCCCCTCCTGCTCCCAGACTGCTGGGGGCGCTTCCAAGCCCAGACCTTGAGCAACACAGAGATTCATCCTCCACTGACCGGCCCGCCAGGGCTTCAGTCACTGCTTCTTCCTGCAAACACTGCCCAGGACTTTTGCCTCTACTTCCCCTGCCAAACAAGCTCCCTGCGTCAGTACGTTTAGCCCAGGGAGATCTGGCTGGGGACAGGAGCTCCTGAGGAACTCTGGGACAGGCAGGGGTCTGTGCCAACAGGACCAGCCATACCAAGAGCTGTACAGCATCAGCCTGAGTCCCAGGAGGACACCAATGCAGATTCAAATGTACTCTGCAAACCCTGCTATTGGAGGACAGCTCCCCCTGGACCACTGGGGCCAAGGGGCCTGTCCGGCTGGGAGGCAGGAGCCATGGCAGTGGTACCGCCCTCCTTTCTCTTCAGCTCTCAGCTACCCAGGCCTCTGGCATCACAGCCTCCTGGGTAGTCCGGTCTGGGGAACACCCTCAGCCTCCCCTCTGAACAAGCTCTTCCTCTGTTCTTCCGGCTTCCTGCTGCTATACCTGTTCTTATGTGAAATAACAAAAGTACATATTGAAAGCAAATGGCTCATGTCTATAATCCTAGCTACTCAGGAGGCTGAGATCTCAGGAGGACTGTAGTTCAAAGCCAGCCCAGGGAGAAAAGTCTATGAGACTCTACCTCTAAAGAATAACTGGCAAAAAGCTGGACTGGAGGCATGGTTCAAGTGGCAGAGTGGCAGCCATGAGTTAGCAAGCTGGGCAAGTGTGGGGCCCTGAGTTCAAGACATATTGCTAGACAAAGGAAGAGAGGGAGGGAGAGACAGAGACAGAGACAGAGAGAGACAGAGATAGAGACAGAGACAGAGAGACAGAGACAGAGACAGAGAGACAGAGAGAAAGGAAGGAAGGAAGGAAGAAAGAAAGAAAGAAAGAAAGAAAGAAAGAAAGAAAGAAAGAAAGAAAGAAAGAAAGAAAGAAAGAAAGAAAGAAAGAAAGAAAGAAGAAAAGGAAAGAAGGGAGAGAGGGAGGAAGGAAGACATAAAGGGAGGGAGGGAGGAAGAAAGGAAGGAAGGGAGGGATGGGGGAGGAAGGGAGTGAGAGGGAGGGAGGGAGGGAGGAAGAGAGGAAGGAAGGAAGGAAGGAAGGAAGGAAGGAAGGAAGGAAGGAAGGAAGGAAGGAAGGAAGGTGAGGGAGGGAGGGAGGGAGGGAGGGAGGGAAGGAAGAAAGAGCGACAGAGAGAAAACTAACAAATACTACAGCACCTCTAGTGAGCAGTCCACGGCTGGTCATGAAAACGGTGGCTCCCATCAGTGCACCATACATTGCTGGGAGTCGGGTCTGCCCCTGGCCCTGTCCAGACCCTTGGTAGCTGGGGCCCCAGTGGCCACTCAAAGGGTCCATTTGTCCCACAGAGCAGAAACCCAGCTCTTAACCCAGACAGAAGCCTGGTTCTGCTTCCCCCAACCTGATAGCCCAAAAGGTCTGAAAGATTTTCTTTGATGGTCCAAGCCATGCACGCATATGTGTGTGCGTGTGCGTGTGCGTGTGCGTGTGCGTGTGTGTGTGTGTGTGTGTGTGTGTGTGTGTTGAGTGGGGAATGCCTATCTGCCATTTTTAATGGTATTAATCTGCCACAGGGTGCGAGGGGGAAATAGATCTGCACTCTAACTGCAATAACTATTTATTGACCAGTCCCAGATGTGATTCAACAGTGATACAAGCCAGGCACTACTGATAACTAGCAGCAATTTTAGCCATCCGATTCCCCCCCCCCGCCGTCCCACCCCCACCATCAATACCTTTCAATCAAGTCAAATCTCAACACATTCAATTAAAGCAAGATTCCAAACGATTGCAAATCTGAACAAAGGCATTTGTATAAAACCCACCCTCGTGGTTGGGTGGCGTGGAAATCACAGTCATGAGAGAGTGGTGACGTTTTATCTCTTTGAAAATGGAGTTGTGCCCTGGGCACTGTTGCACCGTGGTGGTGTTTGGTCCTTCTGGTTCCCGTGGTGGGTCTCAGGGACATCGGAGCAGGCCTGTCACAGGCAAATCTGGGCCACTTTGGTAGTAAAGAACTTCCCTGGGCTGGGAAGGTGGCTCAGTGGTAGAGCGCTTGCCTTGCATGCCTGAGGCCCTGGGTTTGATTCCTCAGCACCACATAAGCAAAAAGAAAAAAGCCGGAAATGGTGTTGTGGCTCAAGTGGTAGAGCGCTAGCCTTGAGCTGAAGAGCTGAGGGACAGCGCCCAGGCCCAGAGTTCAGGCCCCATAACCGGACCCAAAAAGAAAAAGAAAAAAAGAACTTTCCTACCTACCAAAGCATCTAGAACATTCCCTCCAGTGAGGAGACACCTGCTTACAGCAATGGAATGAGACCTATCTACCTACCCTCCTTCCTTCCCTTTCTCCTTCCTTCCTTCTTTCCTTCATTCATTCTTTCCTTCTCTCCTGCTCTCCTTTCTTTCTCTTCTTCCTTCCTTCTCCTCTCCTTCTGTCCTTCCTTCTCCTCTCTTTCATTCCTTCCTTCTCTTCTCCTTCCTTCCTTCCTTCCTTCCTTCTTTCTTTCTTCTTTGCTTTCTTGCCAGTAATACAGCTTGAACTCAGCAAACTCAGCATTTGTCCAGCTCATTTACTCCTGGCAGCCGCTCTACCACTTGAGCCATACCTCCAGTCCAGCTTTTTGCTGGTTGTTTTTAGAGGTGGAGTCTTACAGACTTTTCTACCGCATAGCAAGTGGACCTTTGCTATCTGCAGATGGACATGATGACTTGTCAGCTCCTAAGTTGCCATAATTTTTAATGCCGTGCCTGTGACACCAAGTGTGTGCTTGGCACGGGACACCTGGCTGTCAGCCGGGGCCAGCTGGACCACGGACCAGGCGCTGCCTCCTCCCCCCAGGGTCAGGCTCAGTGGCCCACATCCACAGGGAGACGCACTCATCGTGGGGAGGAGAGGACAGCCAAGCACTTGGGGACCCGAAGATCTCAAGGGAGCCCCCGTCCTGCCCATTTCTATGAGCTGTGGCCCCATCTGTGGAAACCCAGGGGAGCCACCCAGGGGAGCCCAGGAAGCTGAGTCTCTGGTTAACAGTTGAAGGACCCAATCCTCCTTCCAGCCTCCTGCTCCACCGAGGCCCCGCCCACCCCCAGCCCCAGGGCCAGGCTGCCCGTGGCCTGCTCAGCCAGGCTACACCCCGGCACCAGGACACCTTTCTGTGTCTTGGTCCCGAATTTCTAGCCATGACATGCAGTGAGCACCAAGACTCCAGCCAGACCCTTAATTCCCTCTGTTCTAGAAGCACACGCCATTTACAGGCATGAGCCAAGTGCACACATGTAAGACTGCATGTGTGCGGTGTGCATGTCTGTGGGGGGGGAGTGAACATGCTTGTGCAGGTGTGAATGTGCAGGCAGGCACACTGGTATGCAATGTCTACACTCACGTAGGCATGCACTCATGTGTGCACACACATGTACAGGTGCCAGCTAGCGTATGCACGTGTGTCCAGGCATATGAAGACATGTGTTCACGGACATAAGTTTATTTGCACCTGTGCATGGGTTTAACCAGCAAAAATTCCCAAGAGGCTTGTGTGTATTCGCTTTAGGTTTGTGATTTCCAGTCCTGTTAGAATATTAGCATGAACAGTTATGAGATCTAAATGAGCTGGTTAGCTTGAAAGCCTTAAACGATCCGCTTCTAATAGAGGCTGTGCAGGAACAAAGCGTCCCTGGCCCCACTGTTGAGATGAGGGCTGACATCACAATGCCACGGGGACCCCAGCCCAGCTCTCCGCGTCCCCCACACCACCATGCCAGGGTCCTGGTGTTAGAGTCCGTGGAGGGGCGGCGCAGTGGGGCTGGGCGGGGAGGTCCCAGGCAAGGCCACCTGCATCTCATCCCGCAGCCTCGAAGGCGTGCGTGAGAACACACGCTCGCCCAAGTGTAGACACCAGCCAAGCCACACAGCTGGACAGGGAGCCAAGCGCAGGCCTGGGACCTGAAACCCCATGCGTCCAGGCAGAGGTTACCCTGGGGAGCAGGAGCCATGGTGAGAAGAAGAGATGGGCTGTGCTAATGGGGGACTTCGGGGCCTCCTGAAGCCTGGGAGGCTGTGTGGAATCTCCAGATTGAGGACACCATCTTCAATAGCCTGGCTTATCTACCACTGGAGGCAGGCAGGTACTGCGGCCGGGATGGCAGGCAGGTACCACGGTGTGCCCTGGCAGGCGGGGCTAGGGCAGGCCAGAGGGCAGCAGGATTGTTCCCAGCCACCCTGCCGCTGACTCCAAAGAGGCTGCGGTGTCAAGTTCAATGCCCCCTGTCTGTCTGCTCACCCGCTCAAGGCCTGCAAGGGCCCAGGGTGGCAGGGGAACCTAGGTCTTCCTGGTTGGCAGAGGCCTTGGGGTGTCTTGGCAGGACTGGTTCTTCACCACCTCTGAAGGAGCACCATGAAGAGGTGCTGGGGCCGGGAAGTCACAGCAAGGACCTGGCCTTGGCTCCACCCACGCTGCCATGCTCAGGGCCGCTCTGCAGGGCGCTTCCTGGGCATAACAGTGCCCTCTGCATCTTAGGGGGTCAGCGGACCGATCTCAGCATGGCCAGGCTTTTTCCCTACACCGTGAAAAGTCGCAAGTAGTATTTGGTGAGATAGATAACATGTGCTCAATATGGTCATCTAGATGATGCATAGGTAAATATAATAGTACAGAGATGTAGGTAAATGGAGGAAGGATGACTGGATGGATGAAAATACAGATGCACAGATAGAGGGAAAAAAGGGTGGCTAGATGGATGGATGATGGATGGATAGAGGAAGAAGGATGATAAATGGGCAGGTGGATGGACAAATAGACACATACATTCATACATACATATATACATACATAGATGACAGACAGATAGATGGTAGGTAGATAGAAGATAAATGGGTAAATTGATGACAGAAAGGCAGATGGTAGATGGATGGTAGATAGATTGATTGATAAATGACAGACACTAGAAAGATAGGTGTGCAGACATAGATGATAGATAGATAGATAGATAGATAGATAGATAGATAGATAGATAGATAGATAGATAGATAGATAGATAGATAGATAGACAGTCAGACAGACAGACAGACCCACTGCTATCAGGATAGGAACAGAAAGAGAGATGATAGATCCCAAATCCGAATGTACTGAGCATTAGGGCTTGCAGATGGGTAAATGAAACCACCGGAACAGCAGAAGGCAGGCTGAAGACTTGTTGTCTCCTGGGTGGATTGACTCCTTGGTTTATTCACTGAGTCACCATTGAGAGAAGAACCATTTACATCCTGGTTGGTTGGTTTCAGATGTAGTATAACAAAGAGACATCCTTTCTGCCCATCCACGAGCCGAGCTCAGGGCAAGTGCAGTCAGTGCCCCCTGACCACGAGCAGAGCTCAGAGCATGTGCAGCCCCTGACCACAGAGGACAGATGCCTTACCTCGGAGGTTAGTGAGCCCATATGTGGTCTTACACAGTAAGGGGTTAACAGCAATCAACACTAACAGAAATAAAATCACTAGAATATACTGCAATCGAAACACATGAATAGTCTTTCTCCCTGCATCTATCCACACAGCTATACAGGTACACATCAATAGCTAACTCCACGTCCAGAAGCCCATCCATCCATCTGCACAGCTACACATCTGTCCCTATGCATTACCTATGCAATGGTGCCTTTATACCTGTTATCTGCCTCTCAGTCTACCCATTCACCTGTCTTTCTGTCCATGCATCCGTATGTCTGTGTGTCAATAGATAACTTCATGCATGTTTAGTGTGTGCAAAGATGGTAGACATAGGTCTGGAGTTAGCCGGGAACATAGCAGCTGTGGGTACCTCTTGGTCATCTTGGATTCATGGCGTCCTTTCTCCAAAAGAGAAAATATTTTGCCTAAATTTTATTCCACTGAAACTGTTTGCAAAAGAAAAGTCGTACAGATGCTTCCTCCAAAACAAGCATATTTTCCCCCTTAAAATAACTGAGCCAGGATTGTCCTGATTAACTGAATATTCTGGACACACAAAAGAAGACGTTCTCTTTGGAAATTACATGATGTATAATTTTTTCCCCACAATTAGCCCTGGAACACACTCTCACCTGGTGCCGTGTTGGGGCGACGTGGCCATTTGTCTGATGCCCAGCTGGTCCTTGGCCTGCCTGGCCCCGGCCTCACCCCTCCAGGCTTCTCCCTGCTTGGAGAGCAGAAATCTAGCCTCATTACCGAACCCGCTCTCGCTCGAGTGCCGTTAACTGGAATTTACTATAAAAGGCTGACTCGGCGAGCTGAGCAGAGGCCTGCTCGGCGGCTTAATTTTTCCTCTCTTAAGTAACATCTTTTATAAAGAATTTATTCGTGCCCTGTCCCTCGTGCCGCTCCTCAATCTATTTATAATGACATTCCTGCTGACCGCTCGCCCCCTCTTCCCTGTCACTACGGAGTCTCTCCGTGATTCGCAGCCCCTGCCGCCCCGAACTCCCGGCCCTTTGTGGCCCCCGACAGCTGCACTTGACCAGCTCCTGTCCCAGAATTCATCCCCCTAACCCTCAACGCCTTAAATAAGTTCAGCTCCTTCCCAGAAGTCCCTCTGCCTCTTGAGAAGGTCGTTTCCCCAGAAGCCATTGCTCTAACCAGGACAGGGACAGACTGGAGTGTTCCAAGCCCCCTAGACTGTGTTTGAAGCATTCCCAAATCCAACCCCAGCCTCTGCATCTCAGGGTGGGCCCCAGAGAGCTGGCAGGCATCCGCCATGGGGCTGGCTCCCCTGCGGGCCCTGGAGGGCTACTGCTTGGTTTTAAGGCATGGCATGAGGTTTGGGAGGGGGTCAAAGAGTCTGAGTTTCAAACCCCACCCCTGCTTTGGCTGAGTGGCCTCAGGCACTTGACTTGATTCTAAATCTTACTGTCTTCAGCTGTCCAGTAGAAGCAGTTAGGTCTATGGAGGAGTGCTGTGCCACGAATGCCCAGAGACGCTCTTTGGATCCCCGTCAGAGGCAGAGCAAGGACACAGCCATTGGATGAGCAAGACAGTGGCAGGGCACCAAGGATGGGAAGAAGAAGAGCAAACGTGGCTCCCGCATGCCACCGGGGGCCTGAGTGAGCGGGCAGCACCGCCCCGGCATCTCAGACCCAAATCCATCTCCCTCCACCCAGCTGCGGCTGAAATATGAACACCGCCGCCGCCGGCAGCCCACCCACACCCAGGGTGCCCCGCACGCAGTATTTATGGAGACACCTCCCCGGGCCAGGGAGACTTATGAGCCACATAAATACGAAGGATAATCCGGCAGATTCCAAGTTACACGAAAGGGCTGCAAATCAATCCTTGGGCTGGGTCCAGATCCAGGGAGCACGTGTGATTAAGTGTGACTTTTTTAAAGTTTTGTTTGGATTTATTCCTAAAAGCTCCTTCACCCGAAGACGCAGATCTCTTGTTGGCACAGACGCCACCCTGTCATGAATCAGGTCAAAAATGCTAACGATGGCCAAGTAGAAAAGAGGGAGCACTTGGAACCAGACGACCCATGACTTCCGGGCAAAACAGATCTGTCCCCTCCTGTCTGGGGCTCCGGGGCTGCACTGCAGTGTGCTCCCACGGGGGTTGATTGGGATGTCACCTCTGCCGACGTCTCCACCCTGGGCTTAGCTGGGCAGAGGCCTTGGTGGGCATTCCCTGGCCAAGGCTTGTGCATGGCCACAGGCAGGCCTGGCCAGGCGAAAGCGCATCTCATTGATGCAGCAGGGGTTGGGTGTAAAATAAATGCAAGCCAGAAAGAGATCCAGAGATACTCAGGGCCCGGGGATCAGACACACAGCCAGGCCACAGCAGAGGGGCAGAGCGTGAGGGGCAGAGGGCAGTTTGTAGACCCTTGAGGGAGGAAATCCATGATTTTCCTTGGCCAGTGGAAAGAGAGGCACGGCTGTGTGAAGCCATCTGGAAGTTTCTTCACCATGAACATGGAGAGAGAGCAAGGCAACGATGAGCCACCAGGACAGGCCATGACATCATGGTCTAAGCGCCGTCTCCCCTGCCTCAGAATCCACAGACTGACGTGGGTAATGGCGTGAGGAGTGGAGGGCTCTCGCTTGGACCTTAGCTAACTGTCCCAAAGGCCAGGCTCTGAGGTTGGCCCCCGTCAGGTGCACGGGACAGTGGGGGCCGGCGTCCTCCATGGGTGTGGCCTGGCAGGGGGGTGGGATGCGACCAGCAAGCATTATCCCCACGTGATTGATTCCTCACCACCCACCAGGAGCAATGGAGCCAGGGCTACAACCACCAACCCTGTGAGCTGAAGCAGACCTTTCTGTTATAGTAAGGGATTTCACACAGGCAAGCACACACATGCTCACACATGCACACAGGCCTTCGGGAGGTGGTTAGGTCCTGATGGTGCAGCCTCTTGAATGAGATCAATGCCCAGTCAAAGAGTACCCACCACCCTACCCGCCGCCCTTCCCCGTATCCTGCCCAGCCTGAGCAAGCAGCTGCCGACTAGGAAGACTTCAGATCCACTGGGCTCCTGAGCTTGGGGTTCCAGTCTCCAGAATTGTGCTGTTGATAAACTGCTCCGAATAGTTCTCAACTCCGCAAGACCTCCCACTGGAGGGAAGAACTCCTCTTGGAATTGCTGGGATGAGGATGGTTTGGTTAGTGCACCAAAGCCCAGCCCATCCTGACTAACACAGGCTGACCAAGGTCCAAGTCAAGTACACATACACACACACACACACACACACACACACACACACACACACAGAGGTCCCTGTCTAGTGGCCCCCAAGAGGACTGGCTGGTAAGAGCCTGGCTAGTTCTGGGCATGTTCGGGCCAAGCTAAAAAACGCTCCAAGAGAAGAAGAAAAGTGACAAGGTTCATTTGAAGTGGCTGCACTGGAGAGTAAGTCAGATTTTAAAGATCTGTCATCTAAATTGCCTGAGGGGAGAGCGTTTATTAAAAGTTTTCCATAACCATTCCCCGGCTCTTTCATCACTCAGAGCTCGGGTTGTTCACCCCCCCTCCCCCGCCCCTCTTTTAACAGCTTGAGCACATTTCTGCTTCCACTGAAAGGACTTGCACTTCTAATCATATCGATTTTACTATAATTAATTTTTAATGTATTTTCCAGGGTGTTGTATATATACAGAACTAGATATTTTATCATATATTAACATAACTGTTTCCACTCTTAAAGTGGGTTATTAAATGAGGGCTAATTTATTATTGCTTAAGATGTTACGATGTTAACCCAATTATCATCTGCATTTTGTCGTGGATAATTCTCAGTGTGATCAGATGCTGGTAAGAGAGCCAGTAAGATTAAATCCCAAACTGAGTCCTTAAGAGGCTATCAGAGGATCCCAATACTAGCCAGGTGATCCAGCAGCGCCTTTCACTGAAGTCATTAAAGAAGGTACTGGACCCCCATTTAGGAGTGAAACCTGGGGTCACATGAGATTATGAACAGGAAGGAGCTGCCTTCTTGGCCAGACCGAGGGCCATGTTTGGCCTCTGTATCCTGCATCATTGGGCTCCACTTCTGGGCCTCTGTTCTCTTGGCCAACGACCTGGGAATGACCCGTCCCGACAAAGGCCAGGGGCGCGGGTCTGCTTGGACTCCCTCATGTTCTGTGAGGAGACTTTTCTGGGAGCTCGGCGCGTGTTGGGCGCAGCCAGGGCGGAGGCTGGGTGAGTGCATCTCTGGTGGCCACTGTGTGTCTCTAGTGGCCACAGTTGGGTCTACTGCTGTCCTCATCTATGTGTTCAATAAACGTCTCTGAGTCCACGGCACTGTGCCTGCCCCTACCCTGGAAGGAGACCGACCGGACTGGGGTGGACCTGGCCTACAGATGGCAGAGAAAAATCCCTACTGAGCTCACTGGCAGGGAGAGCAGGGCCGGGCGGGGGTGGCATTCCCCGGGGGCAGGAGGCCTCCAGCGAAGGGCACAGAGCATCTCTTCTCCAAGGGCCTCATGGAGGGCTGGGACTGGGGCAGGCGGGGGACCAGGAGGGGAGGCCTTTCGCAAGAGAGATCACACACCCCTGCCCAGGCTGGGGGCGGCCCCAGTGCAGAGGGAGCTGCCCCTCCCCCGAAGCCTCCCCCCATGATTCTGGGGGAGCACAGGGATTGCACACCTGTGCTGGCAGGTGCCTGCTCACCAGTCACTCTTTCTTCTGACACACGTGGCACTCTGCTGTCTAATTCAAGGGGCCGGGAGAGCAGCCCTGACACCCAGCCCCTGGGCGCTCCACAGAGATAGATTGCGAATGGGAAGAGCACCCTTGAATCATCTGTTCTCCTTTATGAAGTGAATATCACACGAACCGGAGCCTGCCCATCTCCAGGCCGCGCCAGAAGCCCCGCGTTACGGGGAGCGAGGCGGTGGAGGAACGCAGCCCGTCACCCCAGGAGTGTGCCCCCTCGGTCTAATTCACTACCGCTGACAGCTGGATGGCGCTGGGTGCTTATTTATGATATTTACACTTAGGGTGAGAAGAACCTTCTGGAAAGGGGCCATTTATCTCATTACTTTTGGAAGCACTTTCCCTCTTTAACTAATGGGAAGATGGCTCACTAAATAATACATGACTCTGCTTGGTGGGCACTGGGTCTCCATGGAGACCATCCGTGGGAACCACCCATGGGGGGGCACTGGCCCCCACTGCCACCTGCTCCCCACTAGAGAGGGGGTTGGGAGGCGGTGACCTCAGCCTCCACCGCAGGGAGGGTATTCGGGACCAGACCAGGTCTGTTCCAGGCAGCACAACGCCCTTCCAGTGAGGGAGTCACATGACCCACGGACATCAAAGTAGCCCTGGGGGAAACGGAGGCCCCTGCTCAGGGAAGTGAGACCGGGGCCGCCCTCTAACCACTCATGCCCACAGCACCCACCCCAGGATGACTGGCCCACCCTGAGACCGGCGGTCCATCACGGTCCCTGTGGGAGCCCTGGAAAACCCCGAGTGAGCGATCACACCAGGCCTGCTAGTCAGGCATCCCCGAGATGTGAAAGTCTCCGAGTGAACAATCACACCAGCGGGGCTGCTAGGCCTGCTAGTGTCACACATCTGTGAGGAGCTGGGAAAGTTCCCAGGCACCTGCCAGGTGGTTCCGACCTTCGTACGAGCTGACGGTGTCACTGCCTCTCACGGTAGAGACCCGCGGGACCGGCAGCGTCACGGCATCTCGAGGTAGGTCTTGAGGCAGCCACAACACACAACAAGCCTGGGCCTTCCCGTTCTCCAGCCTTCCGCAAACCTGTCACAAGGAGCGGAGGCGGTGCTCCGGGCCTGTGTCCACACAGGTGCCCGCAGCTCTGCCCGCCCGGCACTGCCATCCTGCTCCAGATCCACGACCTTCACTTTGCTGCCATCCCACTGTTGCTCTTGACCGCTAGCTCTGCCCCACCCAGACCCCTGTAGGGGACCTCACGGGTCACGTTGGCCGGGGTGCCCTGCCCTGTACCCTCTGCACTGCGCCTGTGTTGAGCCCTGGAAGCCCCTGAGCGGCACAGCAGGGAGGGAGGGGGGAAAGATGATGGAGGAGTGGGGTGGGGGATGGGGTCAGCCTGCTGGGGCACCCTCACACAGAGACGCCCTCTCAGAACTCTGCCACACCGCAGACACACATGGGCTGGGTCCCCGCCCCCTCTCTATGGCTGGCTCCCCAGGACCCGGGCCTGCGCCCAGCTCTGGGAGATCAAGCTGGCACTCAGGGGTCAGGGTCCTCCCTGCAGGCCCGGGAGTCTGCAGTGTGCAGGACTGGAGGCCAGGTGGCGGTACCATCACCTCCTGGTCAGATCACGTGAGGCCGGTGCAGTGGTCCCTGGGGACAGGGTCCATATATGTGTGTGTGTGTGTGTGTGTGTGTGTGTGTGTGTGTGTGTGTGTGTGTGTGTGTGTGTGTGTGTGTGTGTGTGTGTGTGTGTGTGTGTGTGTGTGTGTGTGTGTGTGTGTGTCTTAAGTCATCCTTTACAAAGATAACCTTCAGATTAGATAGGTGACCACCCTCAATTACCCTTATAAAGACCTAGGTCGAAAAATGTAACCAATTTCTCGTACTCCCTGCCCTGATCCTGCCCTAGCCAGAGGCCCCGCCCCTGTTGGCCACGCCCACCCACCCCACAGCAACTCCCCGGCCACACACACCGCTGGACCACCGTGGCTCCACAGGCCAGTCCTGCATCTCCCTCAATTCTCAGGAGAGCTTCCTTTTCAATTTTAGGAGACATCGGAAGAAAAAGGCAAAAATCAAACCAACTTAAACCTCTGGGTTTGCATACAATGAAATCTCATTAATTTGGGCTTACTGTAGAAAATATGCGAGGATTGTAAAGACTTTCGATTGAAGATTACTTTTAGGAGTTTTTCTCTTAGCCGATTAATCTAGCCTGGTTGAGCTGAGAAAACACTTCTCAATAAACAGATAAGGATCCCACGCAATTAATAGCATTATTGATGTACAAAGAGCACGCCCGTGTGCCTGATTCCCCAATCAATGAAACACCTGCCTGCCGCCTGCCTGGCAAAGGGCACCCTGAGGTCTGAGATGCAGCTGAAGGGCAGCTGGGCTCCAGTTCCTCTCTCTCGGGTTCCTGCAAGGTCTCCTGGCACCGGGAAGGTCGGGATGGAAAAGCAGGCTGGGCAATGCCTCTTCCACCCCAGCCCATGGGGCCGCACGAAAGCAAAGTAAGTCAGACAACATTTCCTTTGCCCACATTAATGGAGGCCCTGGTTTTAAATGGAGCCATATTCAATTCTCCCTGGGTTTTTGTGCCTGCTTTTAAGTGAAGTTATCTGCTCCCAGTGCACCAGTGAAATGTGTGGGCAAAGCTCCTACTTAGTGCTGTCGAAGCACTTAATTTTCATTAAAAAGATGACATTGCAAGTAATTATCAAGGACAATCCACATCTGTGGGTATTTATATTCATAAGGACAGATTGTAATGGAAATGCATAAATTACCCAGGTCTGTCTCTTTGCTGGCTCCTCGGCGAGGCTGCAGCCCAGTTGGCGGTGAGCTCTCCACTTCAATCCTGCAGGACTGTGTGCTCGGGCCACGCCACCCGGCACTGGCACCAACCCTCTCCTCAGAACGCTTCTAACATCTGACCTGGAGGAAAGCAGACAGCTTGGTTTTGTACCCTGCCTCATCTGCCCCTTGCCAATCAGACTCCTGGAGGTTCAAGATGAGTGGTAACAACAGTAGCTCGGCCGGAGCCCTGAGTCCAGCCAGGCACCCCACTGGGAGCACGGCCAGCCCTGATGCAAACACAGCTCTGCCACCCAGAGGTCATCCACCCCCTGCCCAGCTCAGCATAGAGAGGGAGACCATTGACTCCAAGATCACTCAGCTTAGGAGAGGATGGAGCCTGGATTTGAACCCAGGGCTTTCTGTCCAGAACCTACCATCCGCTGCTGTGTCCTGTAAGGCTTCTCAAATAGTCCTCCTCCCCAGGTGACTGGGGACGCTCTCCAGGCGATGTCCCTTGGGTCTCTGAGAATGAGGACAGGATACTGGCATCGCAGCACCTGCCTTCCGGAGCTTGGGAAGAGTCACAGACAGAGGGAGAGGCAGAAAGAAGAGACAAACATGGCTTGGTGGTCTGTCAAGAAGGCTGATCTCAGAGAGGAGTGTTGCATGCTCTCTCCTCTGATCAAAGAGAAAATAAGAAAAAAAAATACCCAGTCTATGGCACCCAAAACAGACCAGTGGAAAAATATATCTGAGGACTAGGAAAGGATCTACGCATGGAGCACCTGTGGCAGCCTACGGACTGGAACCCGTGGCCTCATGGCTTCTTGATCGAAGCTACCCACCGCCGGGGAAATCTGAGACCCAGGCTGCCCTGCACAGCAGGTCCAGAGAAAAGCTGCACACCTCCATGGGGCTGGAGAGGATCCCGGAGAGAAGCCTGCAGCTGCTGCTGGCCGGAGTGAGGGTAAGGAAGCCTCGCTCAGAGGCCACGGACCCACCAGCTCCAGAGCGTGCTGCGGCCAGGGGGTTTGGGCCTCCACCGAGCCAGGGAGACGGAGCCCGACCACTGTCCTAAGAAATGGCTCTGAGCACAGGACTGTGAGCGGATAACCAGATAACCACAATACCGGCAGGGGGGACGCTGGGGAGCTCCAAAGAGGAAAACCCCAAAGAAAGCCACAGGCTGCTCATTCCGAATGGACTTGGAACGCATTATTTCCAATCACAGTAGAAGCCAGCCGCAAGAATCACAGCCGGCACAGACCAACGGCGGAGGCCGATGACAGCCACCACCGGTGGCATCGCTCAGGGAAGATTTCATCCTCGGAATGTTTACCAAGCTCCTAGAGGAAAAGAAAGGCCAGGCGCCCTTTATAGAAGAGAAATTACGAAATAAACATGGAAATGGTCACAAATAAAATGAGAATGAATAGAAATAAGAATGTTAAAAAAATGAAAATGAAAATACAGTCATTATAAACTAACAACACAGTGAAATGAACTCCAGGAAACAGAAACAAGAGAGTTTTTCCTTTGCTGTCTTCTTTTCTTTCGTTTTGTTTGTTCACCTATCTGTCTTTGGGAAGGCAGGGGGCACAGAAATGGAGGGACAAAGAGTAGACAAATGCAGCATGGTACTTGCTAGGCACTAGGTTGAAAATGAACACTATAACTTGTGGGTGAGGGGCCAACTACAAGAGCACAAGGGAAGGGGCGACATTGTCCAAAAAGAAGTACGCTCAGGTCTGACTTTATCCGACCTGTCACTGCGATGCCTCTGTACATCGCCTGTGCAATACAGTACATGGAAAGGAAAAGGAAAAGAATACCAACCACACAGTGATTCCTAAAAGCATAAGCTGGCTCTGAAGCCAAGGTGGTGACTCAGTCAACCTGCTACCCCCTTCACTAAACATCTGCAAAATACCAGATGTGGGCAAAAAAGACAACTCCCCATCCTGTTCATGCTTCTGTTCTCTGGAGAAAGGCAGATGTGAAAAGCTGTCAGAATTGTGCAGGTCTGGGCAGTTGTGAGAGGAGGGAGCTCATACATGGTGCCGGACAGTGAACATCATAAAGGACTGAGGTAGAAATTTAGGCACGCAAACAAGAGGCCCAAACTTTGCACTAAGAAATAGCTCCACGGGTCACCTGCCCAGCAGCGGCCTGCTCAACCTTGCGGCCCGGGACTACGGTGTGGGGACATCTTATACAGCCTTTCCCCTTTCCTGCAACTTCTTTGTATAAGTACAGGGTGCAGGAAAGCATGCCTGCTGCAACCACAACCACCATGCCTGGGTGAGGAAGACGTCTGTCCCTTCCATCTTCAGGATGGCAGGCAATAGAAAAGAAGGAGACAAAGCCAAGGAGGTAACAGCAGAGAGACCTCCTCCCCAGAGATCATGCAGGGAATAACCCAGGGAGAGGACGAGAGGAGGATATGGAGAGAAAAAGCCAAGAAGCAGAAAGCTAACAAGGGAACTCCAAAATACCACCACTGTCATATGTTAACAAATCTGAGATGGGGTTGGCTGGGTCAAGGAAAAACGAGACTCCACATTCCTGCAACTTCAAACGTCCATTTAGACTCAACAAATGTTTTTTTTTCTTTTATTAAAGAAGTATTACAGATCAAAGCAACAATCCCCACAGAACCCATTCCACCCAGAAAGCAAGCGAAATCATACATGGATCTGTGATTAACATACAGTTCTGTAAGTTACACAAAAGTACGGTGTTTCACTGTGTATTTTGTTTCTCTCAATATTAAATATTGTAATCTGGCCATGTAAGTATGCAGGAAATGTTTATGGTCTGAATTCTGTGTGGTATTATAACATAGGAATTTTTTTGTCACTCTATTGATGAAATTGTTTCTATTCAGGTTAGGGCAATACAAACCGTGCTGCAGGGAGCACAAAATCTTGTCACTCTTATAAATATATTCTGCTGTTATTTCCTATATTACTTTTTGTGGATTTTATTTTTACGTGGAAGGTAGCATCTTATGTTCAGAGGAACTTCCTATTTATTGACAAGGACCCCCCTTGCCCCAATTATTTCTATACTATACTCAAGATTCCCTTTCTGTGTCAGGAAAGCAGATTTGTTCCCGCTGATTTGTCAGTTCGCCAGTGGCCCAGTCCGAATGACAACAGCTTGAGAGGTAGCCTGTGTGAATGCTCATTAGAGCGCCCCTGCCTCGCTGCTTGGGTTTGTCAAAATGATTTCCACTTTCTTAGGCCCTTAACTGTTCATAGGTTTCCCACCAGTGTGAGTTCTCACGTTTTTTAATTCTTTAAAATACAACCAACATGTAAAATTTGAGTAGAAGCACATGAAACTTAGTGAACTAGAAGGGAATTGTACTCTTACAATGTCAAGTCTTTGCAGGCATCATTCCATTTCTTTTCATTCTTTAGGGTCTGTCCCGCCCTTGGTCATGTCTTATAACTTTATGGATACAAATGTTGTACGCTTATTATGTAATATATATATATTCTTAGTTACTTTCTGCCAGTATATATCCAAATTATTTCTTACATAAAAGGTTGCTTTGTTGTTCTTCTCTTGTTCTCTCTTTTCTTTTTCCTTGCTAGCAGCTTAGGTATTATGTTGCTAGCCAATAGCAGATATTGTCTTTCAGCGTTGATTGAGAATGTTGATTGGCATTCTTTGAAGGGTGGTCAGGGGCTGGTCACGTGGGTTAGAACAGCCCGTGTGGCTTCCTCCTGAAGATTGTCACATTTGTAGCTTTCTGCTCTCTACCACGTAAGGTTCATTGAAACATGGAAAGCCCTCTCACCTGCCTGGCATTCACATGGTTCCTAGGACATCTCTGGTGTCTAACAAGGAGTGGCGTTTGGCTGGAGCTGTGCCATACCCAGTGGCACCATAGGAGTTTTCACTTTGTGCTTCCCCAGGTGCGGTCTGCAAGGCTTCTCTCCAGATGTGTGATAAAAGCTAAGCTCCTGGCTGAAACCGAAGTCTTTGCTGCATCCGCTGCATTCATTCTCTTCAGACTGAATATTTTCATGCACAGTATGATTTGATTTCTGGATAAAAAGCTTTTGGCCATTTTCTTTAACATCTACACCGGTTTTCCTCCAGTGTGAATTCTCTGATGTCTTAGCAAGATTTAACACATCTGTATAAAAAGATTTCCCATGTCCATCCGCATCCATAAGGTTTCTCTCCCATGCAAACCTCCTCCTCGTGAAGGCTGAAGGCTTTTCCATATTCCTTGTGTCCCAGAGGTTTTATCACTCCCCAGATTCTCACACACGTGACGACCATGGGAAACCGAGAGAAGGCTTTTCCACACTTGTCTTTCTGGCGTGATTTTTCTCCCATATACCTTCCCTTGTGAAGAGCCAGGTTTGTGAGCCAAGAGAAGGCTGTCCCACGTGTGCTAGGTTCATACACTTTCTCCCCAGGGTGAATTTATTTCATGATCCCTGAGATTTGATTTCCAGGCTGAAGGATTTCCCACACCGCCTACACACAGAGGGCTTCTTTCCAGCGTGAATTCTTTGACATCTAACGAGGTTTGACATTTTAATAAAAAAAAACTGGCCCACATTTATTGCATTCTTAAGTCTTTTCCCCACAATGAGCTTTAAGATGTATAATGAAATTGTGGCTGAAGGCTTTTCTACATTTATTACATGCATAGAGTTTCTCTCCAGTCTGGAATCTCACGTGCCTGTCGGGGTTTAATGTTTCACTAAAGCCCTTTCTACAACGATTACACCGGAAAGGGGTCACCCCAAGACGGGGTGAGCCATTGCCGGAGGTGCTCATGGCCTGGTTAAATTCACAATGTTCCTTTCCCAGGGCATCTAACATTATTTCGACAGTCAAAGACGTATTCTAAATACTTCCCACGTAAGCTTTAGTCATAACAATTATGTCTGGAAGGAATACAAATTCTGAGCGTGGAAGAAATACATTTTTGGATTTCCCATGACATGCATTGCCTTTCTCACCCATCAATGTTTTCCTGAAAAAAAGTCTCTCAGAACCCTGTGCTGGATTTTCAGAGGCTCCTCAGGTTCCCAGACTTCACACTTCTTCCTCTCCTACCCGGCTTTCTGCATGCTCCCACTCAGAAGTCCCATCAGGCTTAGTACCCGGACGGCCCACTGTGCCGAACTAGCTGCAGCACAGGCTCCTCCACCCACTGCCCTTCCTGCCAGGTGATGTCATCAGCTGCATCCTTGAAGGTCAAGCCACTGTTCCCAGGACTACTTGCTCTTCTTGTTAGAAACAGGCAGGACTGGAGCAGGCGGGTCCTGATCTGAGCTGGCCCACAGTGACCTTAAGTACCATGAGAGCAGAGGTTTGTCTCTCTTGTTCACTGCCTGCTGCATCCCAAACATCTGGAATATTGACTGTGACGCGGTCCGCATTCAGTACTTGCTGAGTTGAGAGGGAATGGCTCTTTCACTGAGGAAGAACATGCCACACCCACAGACACAGGTGCCCGTTCCTACAGGATTCTCAAAGCTCCGAAACAAATGCAGAAAGCAAACTAGAGAGGAAGCAATGGGTTAAAACTTGCCTAATTGTCTTAACCCACAGGTGCTTTCGAACATAATTCAGATGACAAGCAGTTTAGCCCTCTGGGGAGCCAGAAGTGGGACATTGTGCAAGAGAGAGCTGATGGAGACTAGATCCAGGGCTGCTGGCTCAGGACCAGGCAACAGCTACCCTAAGGGAGCCCAGCCCCACCCATGAACCCTGTCACCCCCAGGTCCCCAGAGACTCAGGATGCACAGGCCCAGCTCCAGCTCCCTGCCTGGTCGGGGGCAGCAGCGCCCTCGGGGATAAAAGGGAGCCCGGCCCACCTTCCACCTTCCTCCTCCAGAGAGCAGAGCCCCTGGCACGCAGGCTCACGGACAGAGGGGCAGTAGGTGGAGGTGGACACACTTGCCATGGCCCCACACTAACCCTCCATTGGAGATGTGAAGACAGACCTGTGCCTCTGCCCAGCGTGCTCGGGAGGCTGGCCGAGAGCAGACCTAAAGGTTCTCACACACACCACATGGCCACCATACACTCACACACATGTACACACTGCATGAGCATGCCTTCCAGCACATATCTATGCACACATACTACACACACATACACTGCACACTACACACCTGTGCTTGCACTATACACACACATGCTTGCCCACACTACCCAGCACACCTGTGTGCACACACAAACTACATTCATACCCACCACATACCACACATACATGCATGCTCATACCCACACATACACAGATGTGACAACTCCAGCACATGCTCCACATGCTTGTATGCACATGTACACACATGAAAACACAGATGCACATTGGTGTGTGTGCTGGATGTGTTTGTGGTGGGGATGCACTCACAGCATGAGCGGTGATCTGACACACGCGTGTGAGTGTCACCAGGGCCCGTCACATGGATGGAGAGAGGCCATCACACAGGAAGTAGCTGGGACTCCCATCAGTATCCAGCTTGTGAGGGTCCAGCACGGGATGTGGGGGCCAAAACAGCAGGTGTGGGAGGCAGCAGGCTGTCTCTGGGCTGAGTGTTGGGGCCCTGTGGTCAGTCATATGACTTTGAGGGCTAGTCACCATGTTGGCCTTCACTTGCGGAGAAATGAGCCGGCCTGGTGGCCGTGGGGTGCTGACCACCAGAGACTGGGTCCCTGTGGACTACACCTCCTGTGGTGGCTGAGGGACAAAGGTCCCTCCAGCCTGTCCCACGAGAACAATATTAGCCCCACCCTAGCCCCACCCTCCTGACCTCACCACGCCACAAACTCCGCCCCCTGACCCCTCCTTTGGGAGTGAGGGTGTCAGCATAGAAGTTTGGGGGACCTTAACACTCAGGCTATAGTGGGGGGGGGCGGCATCTGGCTGGAGCGGGAGCTGGGAGGAAGGGTGGGAAGCTGGTGGTCTGCATCTTGCTAGCCAGAGGGGAGGGCATTCTTGAAGGGCCGGAGAGGACAAGTGGCTATTAAGTCAGATGAAGAGAGTCACGCCATCGGCGCTGGAAGTCTTAAAGCTGCACAAGCTGTTGACCTCCTAATTCCACTTAAAGAAATTTATTGTGAGGAATAATCATAAACTCAGGAAAGTATTACAAATACAGCTCATTAAAATGTTGTTCACAGTTTAAAAAAAATATGTTAAGTGGCCTACTTAATCCCACCAGGGGTGCGGAGAGTTGGCCCCCAACCTCTCCGCCTCTGGCTGGGAGGAGGGAGTCACAGCGCACCTCCTACAGCGCACCACGGGCACACAGCACACGTAGGGCAGGAACGAGCGTGGCACACAGGCCCAGGAGTTTCCTTTCTGGGTGACAGTCGGATATAACAGATACATTCTCTTTTTATTTTTTGTTTGTCAGTCACGGGGATTGAACTCTGGGCTTGGGCACTGTCCCTCAGCTCTTCAGCTCAAGGCAAGCGCTCTACCACTTGAGCCCCAGCGCCACTTCACTTTTCTGGTGGTTCATTGGAGATAAGAGATCCTGAGATCTCAGCCTCCTGAGTAGCTAGGATGACAGATGTGAGCCACCGGCACCTGGCTGAACAGATACATTCTTGGTCCGACCTTCTCTTGCAACCTTTTTCTGCCTTGGATACAAACACATCACCTGGTGCTGTGGTAACTATCTGGGGACTAGGAGACAACAATTTTAATGGGCAGGGGGAGGGGGGGCCGGTGGGAAGAAAAACAAGTGGTAAAGAAAGGCAAAAAGGAAGCAACTCAGACCCATGGGAGGGAAGCTAGGCCCAGCTTCCCTCTGGGGCCCCAGCAGGAGGGTCCCAGGGGCTGCAGGAGACGTCGCCCGTGTCTGGACACAGATGATAAGGCCACACCAGGGCCAGCAACTCCTCAGCCCCCAGAGCCAAGGATGCCAGGAGGGATCTCCCAGGAGTGCACAGAGAAGCGCTCTGTATGAGCAGTCCCACACCAGCGCCAGGATGCACCCCACAGGCAGAATCCTTCTCACGCCCCTCCCCGCCAGGAAGGCTTCAACTCACCCCAGGCTCTGCCAGCCTGTCCCGCCCATCAGCCAGGCCACGGTGGGCTGCTGAGACCCAGCAACTTACATGAGCAGACCTTAGGAAACACCGCATGGTGACCCATCATGGCCCCAGGGTGGTGGGCACTGGGGCATTGTGGGAAGACCCCACACCCAAGGCAAACCCCACCCCACCCCCATGACACCTGACACAGCCCCAAGCCACACAGGGGCCTGGGAAGCTGGAGTCCATGGGATCTGCTTCTCTGCTTCCATTCTCCTTGGAGTGCCTACTGTGCCTGACACAGTGTGGCAGAAAGAAGGGAAGGCTGAGCTTGGTGCGGGGGGGGGGGGGGGGGGAGGGGGGCGGGGAGGAGGAGGGCGGGGAGGGGGGAGGCCGTGCAGGGACACAGATGGGAAGATCCAAACCATCATCACAGGTCTCTATCACTTTAACCACAACCCCCCCACCCCCAACTTCAGGAGCTAGAAGAAAGGAGAGCTAAAACCCAAAGCTAGTGGAAGGAGAGAACTAATAAAACATTGAGGAAGCCAGCAATGAAATAAGTAAACAACAAAATCAATGAAGCCCAAAGTTCAGTTCCTTGAAAAGTTCAACGAAATAAATAAATACTTGACCAGATGGTCTACAAAGAATGAGCAAAGACAGACATTACTGAAGTCGGAAGTGAAAGGGAAGACATCAATGCTGATCATCCAGGCTTTAAAGAAATAGAAGGAGCTGGGTGTGCTGGCTCATGCTTCTAATATGTAGTTACTTGGGAGGCAAAGCTTGAGAGGATCATGATTGGAGGCCACACTTGGCAAAATAGTCTCTAGACCCCTCCTCAGCCAATCGCTGGGCACGATGGTGTGAGTCTCATCCCTAGCTGTGTGGGAGGCTGATGACAGGAGGATCGTGGTTTCAAGCCAGTTCACAAGACTCCCTGTCAGCAGAAAAAGCTGAGCGAGGTCCCACATGCCGTCCCAGCTACACAGGAAGCATAAAGCAGCCCAGTCACCTGTCTGCATGAAAAAGTAAATGAAGGCCTCAAAGGCAAAGGGAATACATCCATATGCGCAGGAAGATAGAAATCTAATGCCTTAACTTTTTAAAATGTATTCTGATACCGGCACATAATTAAAGCACTATGGCTAATAAAGAGGCCTCGGAGCCAGGCCCTGTTCCCAGAATTTTTCCAGGACGTCTGCCAACAAACCTTTGAGTGGACATCAGAGTGAGTGGCCGGCCACAGAGAGAGAGGGAGGATGACCAGGGGCTGGAGAGTCCAAGAGCGATCAGATGGACCGGGATATCCGCATTCCGGTGGGTTTTACCCCATGATGACCAGGCTCTTCACACCGGGGCACGGCACTCCAACGGCCGGCCTCCAGCAGATTTACTGCATTTCATAAAAGCTGGAAAGCCATAAAAGTTGCTCTCCGTATTGAATTTCAGTCCCGTAAAGAGACATAAAGTGGATACAAGTCTCTACCGCCATCCAAGGAGAAGGGTTGGCAGGGCCCCCCTTTCCTGAGGGCCATGACGGGGGGGGGGGGGGGGGAAAGGTAAGCACATGCCCAGATTCAACCACCAGCAAGGATCAGAACAGGAGGCCAGTTCCTTCCGGTGCAGAGTTCTGGGAACCTGGGAGGGGCCATTCTGTGGGGAAGGGCGGACTGAGCAACTTCAGACTTTCTCCCAGGACCCATCCAGGGCCCTGGTGACTCACACCTCTCATCCTAGCTACTCACTCGGGAGGCGGAGACCAGGAGGATTGTAAATCAAGGTCAGCCCAAAGACACAGCAAGAGCCCTCCTCAGCCAGTAGCTGGGTATCGTGGTGTGCACCTGTGATTCCAGCCACCAGGGGCAGTACTCATCGGCAGATTGAGGCATAGAGGGCCTCCAGGGTAAAAAGCCCCCTATCTCAAAAACAGAGACTCTACTGGGAAAAACAACAAAAGTGCAAAGAGCTGGGGAATGTGGATCAAGGGTCAGAGCATCAACCTGGGAGGCACAAAGCCCTGAGTTCAAATCCCAGTACCACCAGCAAGGGAAAAGAAAAACTACAGCAACTCCGTTATAAGCCGTGGGGCCCCTTCCCCAGCACCAGGGGCTTTGGGGTGAGGCCCCCATCTGGTAGCTTGAGGCACTGCTCTGCTTCCTGTTCAAGGGAACACAGACCCCCGTGGAGGGGAGGAAGGTGGGTGGGGGTGGCTTTCTGCTTTGGGGTTCACCAGCAGCTCCCACATGGGGGAGAGGTGAGGGTGGGGTAGGGCCCATCCGCAAACCGCAAGCCCCACCGCTCGGAGTAGAGGCCCTGACAGAGCCAGCCGCCATGCAAAGCCCAGGCCCCTGGCCCAGCTGCCCAGTCCTCAGCCCGCCCCAGACGCCGGAGCCACAGCCTCCGAGGCCCCACTCCACACCCCAACCCACGCGTGCCCCAGTGCGGGGCCACCCCAGAGCCATCACTGTGGATTGAGCCGGACGTGGGAATCTCAATCCACAAGAGAAAAGGTTAATCTTCTCCAGCCTCTGGGGACAATCAGTAGCCTTAATGAAATTACTGCCCATAATTTCATAAAACCATGACAGACGCAGCCCACCCAAGGTGCACTTAAACCCTAATTGTTTCTGGAACTCAGCAGAAAGAAGAGACGTCAGAAGGAGGGTTCATGGCTAGCCCTGAGTCTCGCGGCCCTGCGGCTCTGCGCTGTGGTTGCACCCCCTCTGCTGGTGAGGTCAGGCTCCGCTCCCCAGTACCCCTCCCCCCATCCCCGCAGCAGGCCTGGGCTGCGGTCCTGTCCCCTCCGCCGGTGAGGGTCAGCCCACCCCCAGGCACCAGGTCTGGGCTGCATCATCGATCCTCCTTCTTAACATTCCACCCGGCTGCCTCGGGTCACCAAGCAGCCAGGTTCAAGTTCCAATTACCTCCTTGCCCCAAATTAGATGGGGTGATGCGGTGGACGAGAGCAGCCTGCAGATGCGCGATGGCAAGCGGGCCCGTCGGACCTTGCTAATTACATTTGCAGATTGTTAGTTAATTGCCGGGATTTGTCAGGAAGACACTACGCTTCCCTCGTTTAGTTCTGACATTGGTGAACAAGAGGTAGCCGAGTGAGACTGAATTGACAAGGAGAACTAGCGGCCACTCTGTGTCCCCACCTGTCTCACAGCCACGCCACGGACCAAGGACAAAAGATGAGGCAGTGTGGCCGCCGGTCTCCAGCCCTGTCCTACCCACAGGGGTCCGGTCAGGGCAGTTCCAGGGCCTGGAAAGAGAAGCAGCTTTGTAGTTATCAGGACCTAAGTGCCTGCCTTACCTTCCCTTGCGGTCAAGAGATAAGGCACTAGAAGTTCCTTTGTTTCCCCATGGTAAACTGAGGCATAGAGAAGGAGAGTTGTTTCCAAGACTCACACAGCAAAACTACTTAAATTCAGTGCCCGCAGCGCCAATGCTTCAGTCTCCTGCTCTGCCTCGTTTCTCATCATCCAAGGCAACCTTTGGGGCTTCGCACCCCACCTGGGACTGCCTCCCACATTGCCTGTTAGCCACAAAACGGTCCTGGGAGCGGGGCACCTTTGCGGAGGGCAGCGGTACAGCGGGCTGGGCAGCAGAGAGGCCAAGGTGACCAGATGCCACACAGCCGGCAGGGGACAGAGCCCAGACAGGGCAGGAGCCGGTTGCAGAAGTGGAAGTTTCTGGATGGAGAAAGAATCCTCTTCATTGAATAGGCAGACTGTGTTTCCTTACATAGAGGCCCACAGGGGGATGGAGGTCTTTACTCTCTGGGCCTGGGTCACTATGTGTAGGATGGAGGCAATAACTCCCACTGAGTGGGAAGATGAATGGAGACCATCTATATAAGGAGGAGACCGTGTGTCCAGTGCTGCCCAGGGCTGCCTGGTGCCTGCCAGTGCGGTCCAGTACCCCCCCCCGGTGCCCCTTGATGTACAAACTCCCAGAGCAGAGCAGTCATTCACTCTCCAGCCTGGGTGAAGGATCTGTCCCTCACAGACCGTGGCTCTGAATCAGAGCCGTCCCTGGAGTCTGCAGGGCAGGGGCCAGGTCAGGGCTTCCAGCTGCAGAGTTTCTCCTCCAGCCTTGTGGGGACCCAGTAGAAGCCAGCCCCAGCCAGAGTACCTCAGGAGAGGACCACTCGGCAGCCGGGACGTGTCCACCACCGCTGATCATCACACACCGCAGTCCTGAGAGCCTCTGAGCCTGAGCCACAGCACACACTGGACCACGCCTGTCCCACCAACCCAGGGCTCCAAGCAAGGTTACACCTGAGCAGGCTCCAGCTCCCCATCGGCAGCCTCAAGTCCAGACTCCATGTGAGCCTGGAGCGGTCAGGATCAGACAGTCCCAGAGAGGACACCAAGCTCACCCTGTAGCTGCAGAAACTAGTCCGGACCCAGGGAGGTGGCATCCCTGGAAGGACACCCTCCACCACAAGCCTGGGGGATGGAATCTTCCAGAATGGCCTTAAGGTTAAAATGAGATCAAGCTTTTCATAAGAATGCAGATCTTTTATAAATTTTATTGAAGATCCATGCCACCCTCTCTCTGAAATGCCCACTTGTGAGCTCGATCTGCCGACTTTTCTCATTGAGTCTCTGGATCCCCCGTGTCCAGTGGTTTATCCATTACCAGGAGCAGATATCTCCTCCTTTATTCCTATTCTGTTGCTGCCTACTTTACTGGCCTTCCCTTGTTATGGCTTGTCTGCTGGGGCTGGGGTGTCTTGGTGGGGTGTTGTCTTCCCAGTCTCATTTGGGAAACCAGCCAGTCCCTGGAGTATGCCCATTCCATGCACTGGTCTAGAAGTCTTGGTCTCTCTTTCCTCTTGTAAAAGTGTGGGCCAACTCATAGTCATGCATGTCCTCTGAGAAGTGAACAGGTGATTTCATGTTTCCCAAAGAGTAAAGAATTCAACATTACTGATGGGTCAGCCTTCACTTGTCTTGTCCTGTACTTAAAGGGACAATTGATCTTAGTTTATTAAGGTATTTTAAAGTGATCTTCAACAAAACTTGATATCATTCAGTATAAACAATTTGTATATATTCCATCAGATATATTTGTAGGTTACATTTACTGGCATTTCTATTTGTAAACTGCACAGAGTGCAATGTTAAATTGCGTCTGATGTATACAACTGCGATTAACTTGCTTATCAATCTTATATTCAAAGGGTTATAAAGGATAAGCAAAATCTTTAGTTAGGTTAGTAACCTTAGGGAACTACGTAATCTATAAAAATTTGTCTCTAGATTCTTGGAAATATTTCTAAGGCAGCTTATGATTCTGAATAACAGTTCCATCTTTCCTTTCTTAGGTGGTACCTTTTTTTATTTCTTTTTCTTGTCATACTGCATTGTTCAGGTCCTCTACTACAATCCTTCCCAGCACTGGTGGCCAAGAGTGGCAGGAAGAAATGCTCTATGATCTGTCCTCAGGGTGATGTTGGCTCTAGGTTTTCAAAGAGGGAACAGCTGTTTCTGAACTGGAAGACAAAGACAAATTTCTGCCATATGTGAACATGACTTTAATAAAGATCTCTACAGCTGTTGGATCAAACATACTTTTTCCTTAAATTGTTAATGTGAAAAAAGCAAGTTAATGTATTTTCTATTTTTACTTTCTAGAAGAAAGACCAACATTAAGTCACAGGGGGTTATGCATTTTATGTCTTGCTGCTGTGTTTAGCCAGCATATTTTTAGGGCTTTTCATGTATGTTTGAGACTAGCCTATAATTTGCTTTTCGCAAACTGTCCTTATTTTGATAGCAAAATTATATACTTCTCATAGGTTGATCTCGTAAAACTATCCTCTGAAAATTTTGTGGGGGAATAATCATATCCCTTCCTTGAATAGCAAAATTGGGATGTAAAAACTTGCTGGGTCTGATGTATTCTTTATGGGAACATTTTAAACTAAATTCTCTAACAGTTATAAGAATATTTGAGTTTTCATTTCTCTTCGGGGAGTTTTGGCAGTTTATACTTTCTAAGAACTTTTTCCATTTTCTTTAAATTTTCAAATTTACTGGCTTAAAGGTCTAAAATTCTCTTATGATCTTTTCTTTTTCTTTGCCCATGATGCATCTAACCTACCCAAGATATATTACAGAATAAAATAAGTCCAGAGAAGTCTATAAAATATGCCGTTTGTACTCCAAAGATGTACGGGTGTTAGTTGCTGAGTAATTATTTCTAAATAATGAGCAGTGCTTATTTTCGTGTTTGTACTTTAATGGGCGTACTAGCCTGGACAAGCTACCATGTGATGTCACTGGACCCTGGACACACTTAGGGGGCAGGAAGCTGAGCCGAGAGCTGGGTGAGGAGCCAGGTGGCAGCCCCAGCAGTGAGGAGAGGTGGTTAGACTGTGGCCATCATCGTGTGGATGCTAGGCGGGGCTGTGAGGGGCAGAGGTGCATGAAGGATAGCCGCAAAACCACAGCAAAGACACTCTGTGGGCTGAGCTGGTACAGCGAGGGTCTGGGGGGAAAGATGGGGCTTGGGTTTTTTAACGTCTAAAGCTATTCTAGAGCTGTGGCTTCTGAGTCTGTCTCCAGGAAGGATCTCCATCTTTTCTCTAACTGTAGTGAGGTGACTTCCGGGTGTCTGATTACAGACCCACCCCTGGGCCTCGGGAGCCAGCGGCGGCCACAGCAGCAGAGGATGCTCCTGCCTCCTCCTAGGTTAAATTAAGATGCCGCTGGCAGCCATGAAGAATCATCTTCATGGAGTACAAGGACAGTGTGAAAGGCAGTGGATGGTCTAGTCTCTGAGACAGGGAAAACTATGGAATGGCCCAAGAGGAAGAGCCCCTCCTCCTCCACCTTCACAGCTGTCCGTGGTGGTGGGAGGTCTCAGTGTGGGAGACAAAGATCACTGCCCCTCCCTCCCCTGAGGATGGAAGTCCCGCCCCTGCCATCACCCCTCACCATGGAGGGGACACTCAGAACCGCCCACGGAGGAAGATGCAGCGCTCCTCTCGTTCACGGCATCATCAGACTTGCTGGTAGAAAGCTGACCCAAAGGTCCCCATGGTCTCCACATCATGTAACAGATTTCCCTGGTGGACGAGGACAGAGATGCCAGCTCGGTGCCAGTTCACTCAAGTCGCCTCAGCCCCGCCCCAGCTCAGTGTGAGACCACCATCACCATCAGCCAAGGTGTCCCGGGTCCCACACCAGGAGGAGCGTGGGACCATGGGGGCTCGGTCAGGACCTCGCCCTGCCTGCTGGAGCAATCAGGAGAGATGAGGTGCTGTGGGGCTCCTCTTCCTCCTCCTCCTCCTCCTCCTCCTTCTCGTTCTCCTCCTCCTCCTCCTCCTCCTCCTCCTCCTCCTCCTCCTCCTCCTCCTCCTCCTCCTCCTCCTCCTCCTCCTCCTCCTCCTCTTCCTCCTCCTAGAACCTCCAGCCCAGAGGGCTCCTGAGAGGGCTGGGAAGGGATGCGCGAGGAACCTGCATGGAGGCTGGGAATGGATAGCCCGGGTCTGAGCCCTGGCTGAGTCCCACAGCAGGGGCTCCTGTGCCCGATCCTGGGTTTCTCATCCAGTCAGTTCAACAGTCGCTGGCTTCAGTGGCTGTTGTGGGAACTAATTAAGACGGTCCATCTGTCCCCATTTAGGTCATTTGGGCGCCAGCTGCAGCACCGAGTCTGACCAAGCAAAGCGCTGCCTGAAGACACAGACACCCTATAAAACACGAGGAAGACAAGAGCGCCCAACCGGGGCCGGCTCCCAGCTTCCAAGCCCCTCTGCAGCCATGTCTAGGTTTTGTGAGAACAGGGATTCCCGGATTGGCTGATTGTGATGGGCTGAACCTGGATCCGATGCTGTCCACAGGGGGCGGAGCCTCGTGATTGACAGATGTGCTGGGACAGCAAGTCAGTAGAGGTGGGCTCAGTAACCAAAGTAGAGTTGACTCTACCAGAGCAGAGAGGAAGAGCACAGCAGACGTCCCTCCTCAGAGGTGAAGCTCCGTCCTTGGTGAACTTGGTGAGCCACGAATACAGGTGAACCTCCTGCAGCACATCCTCCAAACATGCAAAGCAGGCTTCAGAAAAAAAACCCAGAATGTGGCAGTCAAGGGTGGGCGGAATCCTGTGATGGAACAGCACCCTCATCACCCAAGAAGAACACCGCCCTCATTTAATCTTCAGCTGCAGATTAAAAAGATGATTAAAAGCAGAGCCTCTGGAACCTCTCTGTTGTGCATTTGTTGCTTCCTTTGTGTCTTTCCAACTGCCGCCCCCCACCGAGGTACCCAGCTGGGCCCCGGAGCCACTGGCCCCCATTTGTATGAAGAGCCACAGGAATCCTTGCACCTGGCAGGGAGTCCCTTGCTTTTGCTTTGCCTTTGTGTAAACCAAGACCCAATTCCAGATTCACACCCATTTCCAGAGGCCCTGAGTCCTGCTGATAGAAACCCAGTTCCCAGTCTCTCCTCTCAGCCTCATCTCTGGCCTTGCCACCACCACGCACCCTACCTGGGGCGGAAGGGCTCCAGCACCCTGCTTCTTGATTCCTGCAGCTTGAGAGTCATTGTGCTCACCCATCCCTTCTTGGTTTACCAATCTGCATCTTCATTCCCCTGCCCTGGACCTCAGGATTTTTATGATAGATGTTGGCAAAGTCCCACTGCCATTTTACTTGGCGGTTGATCCTCTAGGACGAGCTGAGACCTGATTCTAGGTGAAGATGGTGTGGCACTCAGGTCACACGAAGCTCCTTTCTACGAGGAAACTCCTCAGGGAGCAATGACATCTTGCTGGGGAGAAAGGAATGGCCTACAGCCATCAGACAAGTTTGAGGAGATGTTGCCTTTTCAGTTTAGTTTCAAGGAGAGACAGACCTCAGGCCAACCCGAGCTGTAAATTCTCCAAACAGTGGCCTAGATTTTATGTACACGTGGTGAGAGAGAGCCCGGCTGGCCGTGTAACTCAGCGCCGTGCAGAAGCAGCTGGGGGGGGGCTGATGTCACTGTCTCATTTCTTTTGCTGAAACAGAGATTCTCGCAGCGTGGTCAAAGAACGACCTCCCTGCGCTTGAGCCCGGGCCTCCAGCTGAATGCTGGCAGTTCTGAATTGGATATCCTCTTACCTTTAGTTATCCCTTACAGCGAAAATCACCAGTTTCCCCAGAGAGCCCTCAACTTGGTTGTGCTGCTGTGTTTTATGGCAGTACCAGTGAGGCGCAGCCCCTTCCATGTCTGCTCCTTTGAGCATCAGATTCCAGATCAGAACAGGAACTAATGTAGGGAGCTGCATGCTCTAATAGGCCTCTCCCTCACCTTCCCAGGGTATCAACTAGACCTTCTCTGCCTTTTACTCCTCCATGTGCTGCCCTTATTAAATCCCCCAATTCTCCAGGCTCCTTTCCTCATGGTGTGAGAGCACCCAAGCCCCGGATGGGAGGAGGGAGGAGTAGTTTCCCGGCCTGGCAGTTAAACAGGAAAAGACAACCAAGCCTGCAGAGGTCAACTTCACTGGGGTAGGTTTGCAGCATCCTAGGCCTGCTCCATCTCCTCCCTTCTTCCACTCAATGGCTGGGAAACAATGTCATCCTCCACCCAGAGCCACACAAATCCTGGCACAAATCCTCCCAGATACATTGCTCTGTGAGAGAGACAGGAATTCTCCTCTTTGTCATGGGCCCTAGACTGAGCTTGCAGCCTCTTGGAGACACTTCTCCTATGGCTGAGATTAAATCCT
Source organism: Dipodomys merriami (assembly GCF_024711535.1). Lineage (NCBI taxonomy): Eukaryota > Metazoa > Chordata > Mammalia > Rodentia > Heteromyidae > Dipodomys > Dipodomys merriami. The sequence continues at coordinate 3,173,514 of NW_027204270.1, forward strand.
TCCCCTAACCCCCAAGGGCCTCTTGCTGCCGCTCCAGACCATGCATCTGTTGAGGCATCAGAACCCTTGATTGCAAGCAAAGAAGCTGGCTCAGGGGACAGTCAGTGCCTGTGACACACACTCACTCACCAGAAGGATCTCCAGTGCTTCCCAAGCCAACTGAGAAATGAAGGGCCAGGCTTCCCAGTAGACAGAAGCCACACTGTGTCAGTTAGTCCAAGGGACAAAGGATCAAGTTAAAGAGATGGAAAGCAGGGGCTGGGAAGGTGGCTCAGTGGTAGAGCGCTTGCCTCGCATGCCTGAGGCCCTGGGTTCGACTCCTCAGCACTACATAAGCAGAAAAAGCCAGAAGTGGCGCTGTGGCTCAAGTGGTAGAGTGCCAGCCTTGAGCTGAATTGCTCAGGGACAGCGCCCAGGCCCAGAGTTCAACCCCCCACTACTGACCAAAAAGAAAAAAAGAGATGGGGAGGAGCTCACCTGAGCCAGCTTACACTGAGGCACAGAGAGAGGAGGAAGACGGAGGCACAGCACCTGGCCTTTGACCCCCAGGGAGCTCATCTCTATGTGCTCTGAGGAAAGTGGGACCCGCTGAGTTTGATCTTTCAGTAGGGAGAGGGAGAGGAAACGCAGGGACAGCCGCTGGAAATGGGTGATGCCGTGTGTGCAGCTTAATGACAGGAATCCTGTCCTTGTGCAAACACCACCCAGTGTGCTTACCTGTACTAAGTCATCTGAGAGGCAGTGGAAAGGACTGCCTAATGGGCTACCACCCAGCCCGTGGCCTCTCAGAGGGCAGGGCGTGAGGGTCCTGACAGGGAGGGGCAGGGAGGGACAGAGGAGAGGACGCAGCAGGAAGCACCGACAGACTGAGTGTGGGAAGAGGAGTAAGGGTGAGAGGGAAACGTGATGTTTGGCGTGGACCCCAGGTTGAAGGGAAACAGCCACCATGAGAACATCTGGTCTCCGGAGTGTCTTCCACACTCTCTTGTCTCCTTTTTTCTGTGTACCACACGCAATCGTCAAAGGGTCTCACCCTGCTAAAGAAGCCTCCGGAGGTATCACGCCAATGTCACTTGAAAGGGGAGTCTGCTGATTCCAGGGTCCCACAGAAGGAGCATGTGGCTGCTGCTGTCAGCTTCACCCTGCAGGAGGCAGCACTGGCATGGGGCGTCTCAGTGCCCTGTGTCTTCATCCATGTTCTTGTAACTCAGGAAAGGAGAAGTTCTGGTATTGGTTGGGTCAACTCAATCCCGAGCCCAAGCCTTGGAGGAAAGCACACAGACCACCCAGCCTACCCGCACTGTGGCTTTCCCTTCCATGCGGCTGGGGCTGACAAGCTCCACTGACAACTGGCTCTTTAATTCAAGACATCAACAAAAACCAAGACGCTGAATGCTGACACCCACTGGAAGTGAAATTACAAAGAGTTGTTAGACTCGCTGGCATGGTTTGAATAACTGCATGTTCTTGGAAGTAATAAAAAAATTGGCTTTCTATAAGAAAAACCAGGAGTTGGTTTTATGAACAGATAAAAATAATCTACAGACTTTTAATGCTACTCACCAGGGGAAAAAAAGTGAGAGTACTTTAATCAACAAAAGTAGAAGTGAAAAAAGTAGACATCAGAACTGATACCACAGAATCACGGGGTGATAGGAGACCAATGAGAGCAACGCTAGACCCACCGCTGGGGTGAGGGAAGGGTTAATTCCTACAAGACAGAATCACAGAGAAATAGAAGATGTAAACAGCCAGTAAGTAAGGGGGCTGATCAGTAATTTAAAAACACAACAAAGGTTACCAATGACTGGCTTGTCATTGTCACCATGTTCTACAGTGAAACGCTTCTCTACAAGATGAGGAACAAGATTCAGAGCCAGCTCTGGCATCTCCTAGCCAGCATAGTAATGGAAGTTCTAACCAGAGCAATTAGACAAGAAAAAGAAATAACTACATCTAAAACAGAAAGGATGGAGCTTAAACTGTCTCTGTTTGTGGGTGATGTGATTTTTATGTACAGAAAACTGTAAAGACTTTGCCAAACAACTGTTGTAACTAATTAACATGTTTTATGAAGTTTCAAGATAAAAATTGATATGTGAAAAACAACTGCTTAACACTTAACAATGAAGTGCCTAAGCAGACATTAGGAAAACAATGGCATTTATAAAGCAGCTAAAAGAATAAAGTACTTGGGGATTTGACAAAGGAGGTAAAAGGCCTCCACACTGAAAACTGTAGACATTGGTGAAAGACACGGAAGACACAAATAAATAGAAAGACATCTCCTACTCAAATGACTGAAATGTCAAGATTATCCAGAAGAATCTACTGGTTCGGTGTTAACTGGATAGTGGTGGTAGACAATCAGATGTCCACTTTTTAAGCCCAGAATTGCATGAGGAAAGGGCTTTTGCAGAGATGAGATGCTTGAATGAAGAATGTGGAGGCAAAGTATTGACGTGAATTGTGGGCAGGCCCCACATGTAGTCATGAGGGTCCTTACCAAAGGGAGCCAGGAGGATATTTGATCCAAAGAGAGAAGGTGTTCAGAGGACCCCATAGACAGATGATGAGTGATGGAGTCAAAACCAAGAGAGCTAAAGATCCCTCGGATGCTAAAAATAAGGCAAGAAACAGATTCTCTCCTGACTCCTGAAGCTTCCAGAAAGAATCATAAGACTCAGTCCTCCAGGATCTCAGGCCAAGCCTGAGGTGAATTTTCACCACAGACTACAAAGGCCTGGTTGGTACAGCCTGTCATCGAGGGCTAACAGAGCACAAAGACACAGGGCACCTCCCAGGCCCGCAGGCTTGTAGGATCCTGACACCAGTATGAATACCAAGCTCAGCATTGCCTTCTGCCCCCAGGTGGGGCAGGAACAGCACCTGGTGGGAGGAGGCAGGGGTGGGCGGGGCTGGTGGGAGGAGGAGCTGGAAGTGGGAGGAGCTGGGAGTGGGAGGGACTGGGAGTGGGAAGGACTGGGAGTGGGAGGGGCTGGGAGTGGGAGGGACTGGGAGTGGGAGGGACTGGGAGTGGCAGGGGCTGGGAGTGGGAGGGGCTGGGAGTGGGAGGGGCTGGGAGTGGGAGGGGCTGGGAATGGGCGGAGCTGGGAGTGGGAGGGGCTGGGAGTGGGAGGGGCTGGGAGTTGGAGGGGCTGGGAATGGGCGGAGCTGGGAGTGGGAGGGGCTGGGAGTGGGAGGGGCTGGGAGTGGGAGGGGCTGGGAGTGGGAGGGGCTGGGAGTGGGAGGGACTGGGAGTGGGAGGGGCTGGGAGTGGGAGGGACTGGGAGTGGCAGGGGCTGGGAGTGGGAGGGGCTGGGAGTGGGAGGGGCTGGGAATGGGCGGGGCTGGGAGTGGGAGGGGCTGGGAGTTGGAGGGGCTGGGAGTGGGAGGGGCTGGGAGTGGGAGGGGCTGGGAGTGGGAGGGACTGGGAGTGGGAGGGGCTGGGAGTGGGCGGAGCTGGGAGTGGGAGGGGCTTGGAGTGGGAGAGGCTTGGAGTGGGAGAGGCTGGGAGTGGGAGAGGCTGGGAGTGGGAGGGGCTGGGAGTGGGAGGGGCTTGGAGTGGGAGAGGCTGGGAGTGGGAGAGGCTGGGAGTGGGAGGGGCTGGGAGTGGGAGGGGCTGGGAGTGGGAGGGGCTGGGAGTGGGAGGGGCTGGGAGTGGGAGGGGCTGAGAGTGGGAGGAGCTGGGAGTGGGAGGGACTGGGAGTGGGAGGGGCTGGGAGTGGGAGAGGCTGGGAGTGGGAGAGGCTGGGAGTGGGAGGAGGCAGGGGTGGGTGGAGCTGGTGGGAGGAGGAGCTGGGAGTGGGAGGGGCTGGGAGTGGGCGGAGCTGGGAGTGGAAGGGACTGGGAGTGGGAGGGGCTTGGAGTGGGAGGGGCTGGGAGTGGGAGGGGCTGGGAGTGGGAGGGGCTGGGAGTGGGGAAGTGGAAGGGGCTGGGAGTGGGAGGGGCTGGGAGTGGGAGGGGCTGGGAGTGGGAGGGACTGGGAGTGGGAGGGGCTGGGAGTGGGAGGGACTGGGAGTGGGAGGGACTGGGAGTGGTGGGAAGGGGTGAGCAGTGTCAGAGGAAGCAACCTTCTGATACATCCTAGCTTCATTATTTCTCTCTCAGGGCCTTCACCAGCAGAATTCTGAGTGCTTATTTCAACCCTTAAAATACGCAACGAGAGGCATTTCCTGCCCTTTCCATCCACTTTCTCTGATAGTTAAGAAAATAAGAACAGTCACCCTGGGCCAAGCCCTTAGCCCATCCAGCCCACGAATTGGCCTCTAAAATTGGTACCCAGGGATGACTTGAAATAGCCGTCTTCCTTCAGATAATTACTGATTCCTCACTCGAGGCCAGCTTGTTGAACTATTAGCATTCGGACGGCAGGAAGCCGTGGGAAGCAGGCCTCCCACCCTGGGCTCCGGTGGGGCTCCATTAGTGGAGACAAATGGGCAGGTGCCCCCGGCTCTGACCCCAGGGTTCCGGCTGGGCCCACCACGGAGGCGTTGGCAGGGCAGCTATCTGAGGATCTGGGGCGCAGCTGCTCTGCAGATGGGTCAAGCCCCAGAGAGAACTCAGGGTGACCGACCGGCAGGCCTGCTGCGATCCCAAACAAGCCCCACCAGGGCCCGTGGCTCCAGATGGAGCTGGGGCGGGGGCATGGGGCCCCGATAGGCCCCTCAGGCTGCCACAACAGAGAAGCCTGGCTGGGGCAGCTTCGCCAGCAGAATCTTCATCCATCACAGGTCTGGGTCCTGACGTTGAAGGCCCTGTGACAGGGTCCTGCGAGAGCCATCTGGCTGCACCCTCCCTCAGCCTTTCCTCCTGGGTGGCTCTTCCCCCTCTTACAAGGCAGCACCATCAGGGCCCCGCCCCATGACCTCATTTAACCTGCAAGACTCCCTTCTGAAGGCCTTGTCTCCAAAGCCAATCCCACCAGGTGGGGAGAGTCTGGATCTAGGAATCTTAGGGGGCCAAGGCCAGGCACACCATGGTGCCTGATGATTATCTAGCCTGCACCCCCAGTTCGGGAGGCCCGGGGGCCTCCTTTCCCCCATACGGCACTGGGTGTGTACCTCTCTCTCACCCTGATCATCTCTCAGAAAGTTGAAATGGACATGACAAAGAGTGATTTCAGTGGTCTGGGACCCAGCAGGCACGGCTTGAACTTCCCACCCTACTCTACTTGTTTGAAAATGAAGGTTCTAGGAAGAATCCCTTCTTCTGGGGCCAGCATGGAGCAGCCCAGTGTCCAGGCCTCCCAAGCATACCCCTGGCTCTCCTGGGGCTTCATTCAGAACCAGCCCTAGCCACCCCCACAGACTCCATCTTGGATGCAATGAGCTTCTCAATGCAAGGAGAAGCAACCACAGTGCAGTGATTTGCTGAGACAAAATCAGAAGAAGGAGAAGAAGAAGGAGGAGGAGGAGGAAGAGGAGGAAAGAGGAGGAGGAGGGAGGGAGGGAGGAGGAGGGAGGAGAAGAGGAGGAGGAGGGAGAAGGAGGAGGAGGAGGAAGGAGGAGGAGGAAGAGGAGGAGGAGCAGGAGAAGAGGAGGAGGAGGAGGAGGAGGAGGAGGAGGAGGAAGAAGAAGAAGAAGAAGAAGAAGAAGAAGAAGAAGAAGAAGAAGAAGAAGAAGAAGAAGAAGAAGAAGAAGAAGAAGAAGAAGAAGAAGAAGAAGAAGAACAGGAGGAGGAGGAGGAAAGAGGAGGAGGAGGAGGAGGAGGAGGAGGAGGAGGAGGAGGAGGAGGAGGAGGAGGAGGAGGAGAAGGAGAAGGAGAAGGAAAAAAAAACAAGCCAAGCTTTTCTTCTCCCAGTTAGCCCCCAAATGACAAGCAAGCTAATGAGGCAGAAATCTCGATGTCCTAGGCATTCCAGGGACCTGAGGCCAGACTCCAATATGATGAGTGGTAATAGAAGGCCCCGGATTAGCTGTGTCTATTGATTTGGCTTCCCAGAGAAACTTTGATTCTGCACTTCGATTCTCTGTGCGGCTCTGACTGGGGCTTCAGCCTCTGTCTAACTTGCAGGTGACTCAGAGCGACGCCTTGGATTAGCTAATGTTTGCACATAGAAAAGAGCTCCCTCCAGAATCAACACGAATACCATCATTGCAAACCTCCGTGCCCACTCAAAGGCGGCTGGGAACAAGGGTGTGGGGAGTGGCCTGGGGAGCCCCAGCTCCACCTGCAGAGCCAGGACCCAGCGCCCCCACCCCCCCCCCCCAGCACAGAGCAGAACAATCCACCCTAGGCACAAAGTCTTCTGTGGATGAGGGAGGAAGGGGGAGAGCCTCTGACTTGGAGTTGGCGCCCCCTACAGGTCAACTCCCACTAATGCACAATGTCCACCTACCCACCCTGAGCCAGGGAGCCTGGGGGGAGGGAGGTAGAAGGAAAGCATGCCAGGAAACGTGTGTGTGTGTGTGTGTGTGTGTGTGTGTGTGTGTGTGTGTTGCTCTTTCATTCCCTGGCAAACTCCAGGCCTATTCCAGCATCTGCAGACCTGAGGTAGGAAGACTGACCGTGCCCACAGACAAATCACACCAGCCACCTGCTAAAGCAGTGCCTTCTATCCGTGACCTTGACGATCTCCCAGGTGAAGACCCAGAAGGCCAGCTTCAAGTTTAGAACCCAGGGCCTCCTTGATGCTATGTGTCAGACATGTAGTGGAGAGCCCTTCTTCTGCACCCCGTCCACTCTACACAAGGACAGCCCCTGAGCTCGCACAGACCAGCTCTGGGCATGCCTTCCACTCACAAGTGTATCCCAGATGGGCCAGGAAGCAGTTCTAGGCTTTGGGGTCAAGACTCCCCCCGGGGCCCTGGGTACCAGAATGAGAGCCACAGGCAGCAACCTAGCCACGGCTCTAGACGAGTTCATTCTCTGGCCACCCAGACCCTCAGCGCAGTGTGCAAAGCCAGGACGGGCTTCCTGAGCCCAGCATCTGGAGCGAGACATAGCTCCCTCCTCTGTTGACAGCCTCCAAGTCAAGACATGCCCGGAGGAGCCCAGAGGCTCAATCTCCCCTCCCCATCCCCCCCCACAAACCCTTTGGGTTCAAAGTGAGATGTAAACAAATTAATGATGAGAATAATGGAAATCACAACTCCACATTTCCTTGGTGCTAAGGCATGCATTCTCCATTCTCTTTTTAGCCTGTGTGGAATTGGGACATCTTTCTAATGATGATGAATGCTGAGTGGAGCGGGGTTTATGGGCTCTCCCTACTGCTGTTGCTAGGTCAATGGTGCCCTCTACAGCCAGAGACGTCCTCCTTCGGAGGAGAAGGTGGAAGTCTGATCCCAGCCCTCGCTCAGGAAGGTGGATACGCTCTAGGGGAGGTGGGGACTGGAGATGTCCTGTGGGGGCACACTGAATACCCAGGTAGCATCCATCCCCAGGTCCAGAGGAAGCAGTAAGGGGGAACCCGCAGTCCCGGGCTCCCATCCCCAGAGTCCCTCCCCCTAGTGTGGGATGGAGTCACACATCAGGCCAATGCTGCATACGTGGGGCACCTTTTGCCCATCTGAACATCACAGACAGGGAAAGTCAGGTAGAGGTGGCCTCCATCATCCACCCAGCCACATCTACACCAGCAGCGACTTCTGGTAAACCCCCCTCACTCCAGCCAGTAAATATTACACAAAACGCAGAAGTTCATTTCCTCAGAAGTAGGCCGGAGCCGCAGCTAACCCTTTCAATCAATAACTGATTATCTTGCTTGCAAATTCAATTCACTGCCGGCAGCCAGCCTTCCTGATGGGTTCTGACAAGTACGATTGTTTTGGCAGAGTCAGACGAAGAGCAAGGACTACAGGGGAGGGAGGTTTCTCCCAGGCACAGGCTTTCGCAGGGAGAAGTAACAAGATGTGGGGGTCATCATGGAACTGAGCGTGGCTTCATCTAAACTCAGGCTTCGGCTCAAGGCGTGGTCTGCAAGTAGGAAACCACTGGTACCCAAGACAGGGGATGAGATGGATTAAAAAATATTTCTTCCGAGCTGGTGGGCAGGGGAGGGTGTGTTAGGGCTGCAGTTGAGCTTTGTGGCTAATGGACTACTCAGTTGAGTCTCCTGAAACCAATAACCAGGCGGTGTCAAAACAGAGACAACTTCCTTCTCTCTCTTGTTTCTCATAAGAAATAAGGAGCCTTTTCCTCCAACTATTATTCATCTATCCATCCATCCATTTATTTATTCATCCATCCACTCACCCATCCTTCCTGAGTCTATCTATATATCCATCATCTATCCATCCATCCATCTGCCCGTTGTATACTTCTCCATATACACATCCAAGCATCCCTTTGTCCATCTACCCACACATCCATCCACAGATCCATCCACTTAGCCCTTCATCTATTCATCATTCATCTGCCCGTCCATCCATCACCATCTATCCATCCACCAACTACACATCTATTCTCCCTTCATACATACATCCATTCAATCACTCCATCCTCCACTAATACATCCATCCATCTCTCCAGCCAGCCATTGAATGACCAATTCATGTATCCATTTATGAATCCACCTATCCATTCACCAGCTCACTTGTTCACCTCTGTTTTCCAGATCATATCCAGAGTCCCCTGGATACCAAAGAATGATATTTCTCATCCTTGATGGTCCGGCATACGTTTATGCATTTGTTTGTTCCCCAAAGTGGATGGTAACCCCCCAGCAGTGCTCAGCATGAGTTTAAGAACAGAACTTAGTTCATCCCCCTTGAATGATTCCTACGTGCCAGCCAGAATGGCAGACAGGAGTGGGATAAGGCTGTTAGGGGAACACAAATGGTAAGCTTTCAAACCCAGTAGCCTAAGAATCTTGAGGGTGCATTCAAGGAGTCCAAAAACAATTATAGAAAATGTTCCTGTCGTGATATTTAACCCCTTTTAGAAATAATGGAAACTCAACACATTCGTGAAGGTGTTAAGTGAGAAGTTTCTCACGTGAAAGGCTTGTGGTGCTCTGCTCCTTGGTTCGCAGCCCATCTCATCGCTGCGGGGAAATGTGGAACAAATTGCCCACCAACGCCCCTGACGATGCGTGATTAATGGCGTGTCAGGGGTTAGGAGGCCCATGAGTGCTCTCTGATTCCACCATGCACCAGGCCCCACGAATGCCCGGCGGCAGGGGAAGTTCCAGGGGACAGATCTCATCCTTATCACTGAATGAAGTCGGAGAGCACAAAACCCAGCCAAGGATGCAGCAGGTGCAGTACAGACCCCATGTGCATAGCTATGGATACATACATACTGGACATGCAGTAATTATGCATAATACTTATATTAGGCATAATATTTGTATTACATATAATATTTGTGGTTCTGGGGAATATATATTTGTGGGGGGAGAGAACACTTTACTGTCAAGAGAATGAAAACTCTCCCAAAAGCATGGGTTACGATCACTATTTATTGTCCTCTAATTATCTCATTTGGGCAAAAAGTGTCAGTCATGTGACTTCTTGTGTTCCCTTGGTTGAACTCAGGGAGCTTTGGGAGCTCCCTAGCTCCGTCCGGTGGGTTCACTCGGCAGGCTTGCCTTACGTATTTCCAATAAAATAATTTCTCCCCAAGCCCTGCTTCCTTCTCTTGAGGAATGAATGGCAGTGGAAGACCACCAGGGCAATGCTAGGAATGCTTTTTGCTTCTGATGTTTTCAGCAGAAAGCATTCACAAATGCATTTAAATATGGATCTTAAGACCCCTATTATTTAAGTTCTTCAGTTTTATAATGGTATCTCTCTTTCGTGCATTGAAAAAACTAACTAATCCCTAATGGTGTAAACATAACTAATAAATCCCTAACAGTGTAAACATAACTAATAAATCCCTAACAGTATAAACATAACTAGTACTCTCCTACATAGTACTTTCAACACACAGAAGATATTCTAGGGGTATCTCAGAAAGGCAAGCTCTCAGCAGGATGACTAGTATCTGAGCAGATGGAGTTGGGGTGTGGCAGCACTGTATTGTAAGTAGTACAACCTCAGCCATCTCTCTGGACAGATAGTCTGCTTTATTTTCCATTTTTAGTTTCTCCTGGTACTTTTTCTTCATAAATTTAATTTTACTATTTACACGATGTCAGTTTATAAATAAAATAGACAGACAGAAGATCAATTCACAAAAGTATCACTTTCATCTTGTGTCTTCTTCTATCTCCCAAGAAGATAATTGTTTCTATTCTCTTCTAGAAGTAACAACCATAGACAGAGGTTTGCTCCTCGTAACCGAATGCTCAGAGATCCCTTCCTGTCTGTGAATGGGCTTCCCCCTTTTCTGTTGTTGTTTTTTTTTTTAAATAGTACAAGGGGGTTTGATGTTCACATATCTATACATCCATACCTTGTACCCTGGTCATATTCATCCCTTCAGATTCACACACCCTCCTTCCCTCTCTTCCCCTCCTTAAAACCATTTCAATAGTGGTTGTTTTTTTTTTTTAATTTAGGGAAGTAAGTTAGCTTTAGTCTCTTACATAACTTTTAAATCACAAAGACAATCGCACAGCCCTCACGTGTAAAATTCTCTCACTTCTGACAGATGTGCACATATGTATGCACACAAGGGCACCCAGTGTAGCCAACACCTCAATCAAGATGAACACGGGGACCGCTCGGGACTCTGCCCTCCGCCCCTCTCCACCCACAGCCTCATTTCTGTCCCCCAGATCATGTCTGCCAATTTCTGGACTTTATGGAAATAGAGACTCAGCATGGATTCTGCATCACTAGGATATTTTTGAGATTCCAGACGTGCTGTGTTAATTTTATTAAATGATCAGTTAATTAATCAATTCATCATTTTCTCTGCTGGGAGGCATTCCAATGCATGGATAGTCACAGTTTGCCCATCTCCCTATGAAATGGTTCTCAGACTGCCTCTGTTTGTGGTGATTGTGAGTGACACTATCACGCACATCAATGATACTGACATTCTCCTACGAGTCTTTCATGAACGCGTTTTCTTGGGGCGGGGCTTGGGGGAGGGCGTAAACACCAGTGACTGGAATATTTGGACCACTGAGTACAATTGTATTTGTCAAAATGTGTCCTAAATGTCTATCAGGTTGTCTTCCTACCCTTCACATATGACAACTCCATTTGCTCTATATCCCTGCCAACACTTGCTACTGTCAGATTCTTTTTTTCCTCTACAAACAACCTAACAGATACATTGCGGTATCTCATTGGGTGTTTTAAGTTGTGGCTCCATCAGAACAGATGACATGAGCCCTTGGGCTGAGCGCATTCACTTCTGACGTGCACGTTTCCGTGAAATCTCTGTTCGTGTGTTTTGCCCATTTTTAATTAAGTCGTTAGTTTTATGAGTTGGGGAATTCTTTTGATGTTCTGAGCACAGATCAGATACGGGGTTTGCAAACATTTTCTCCCTGTCTGTGTCTTGTTTTTCTTTCTCTTAAATAAAGCCTTTCAAAAAGCAGACCTTTTCAAATTTAATAAAGACTGATTATCTCATTTTTCTTGTATTGATCATAATCTCAGTGTCCTATTGAAGAAATTCTTATTTAATTCAGAGTCACAAAAGTTTCTCCTCTGCTTCCTTCACAATCTGCCCTGACTAGTAGAATGGCCACTGACTACATGTAGAGATTTAAATTCAGGTTGATTAAACCTGAACAGAAATATAAACGTGGTTCTTCAATCACACTGACTGATCACATTTCAAACGCTCAATAGCCATGCGGATCTGTGGCACTGGCGCATGGAAAAACGTAGATACAAAGCACAGCCATTGTTGGGGGAGGGTTTCTCAAAGTTTTAGATGTTTTATACTTCTGGGTCTAGAAGTTTCATATGTCCCTAGATCCAACAATCATAAGGATCAGGTTTGGTTGCAGTTATTCATTTGCATGGATCACCAAGTAGTCTAACACCATTATTGAAAAGAATTTGCTTTGTCCAAGAATTACACTTAAACTTTTGTCAGAATTGATGTTCATTCCCATGGAAGCTTCTCTCTGGACTCTGTCTTTTTACCAACGTTGTGTTGATTGTTGCTACCTTAAGTCAGCCCTCAAAATCAAATTTTGTGAATCTAAGTTGAGAGGAATCCTCTCCTGTTTTCTGGAGGAGTTTGTAGAGAGTTGGTTTTATTTCTTGGTTTGAGTATATTGCAGAAGATACTTAATATATATGACTTAGATGCAATGTATGTATATACTTCTATACATTTAATATATATGACCAACCAGTCCTCAACATCTATAGGAGGTTGGGTGCCAGTGGCTCATGCCTGTAATCCTAGCTACTCAGGAGGCTGAGATCTGAGGATCGTAGTTCAAAGCCAGCCCAGGCAAGAAAGTTCATGACACTCTTATCTTCAGTGAACCACCAGAAAACTAGGAGTGGTGCTGTGGCTCAAGTGGTAGAGCGCTAGCCTTGAGCTAAAGAGCTGAGGGACAGCACCCAGGCCCAGAGTTCAAGCCCCATGACCAACAAAAAAAAATCTATAAGGTGATTCTTACCTACAAACTCAACTTCTTCTTTATCAAGGACTGGTCAGTTGACCAATTTCTTCTTCAGTGAACTTGGTGTCTTTCAAAGAAACCGTCTTTTTTATCTCAACTGTCCAATTCGTGGGCATAAACTTATCAGCAACATTCCTTTATTATCTTCCGTGATGAAGAGCTGCAGTGCTGTCCTTTCTTGCATTCGTGATATTATTGGCCATCTGTGCCTTGTCTCTCTTGTTCTCACTACGTCTGGTTTGAATTTTGCCCATTTTATTGTTTTTCCGGTTTCAATTTCACTGCTTTGTGTCCTTTATTGTTTCTTTCCATCTGCTTATTTGCCATTTAATTTCCTCTTTTTTTAGTTTTTCTTATGATGGAATCTTGGGTTATTGATGCAAGACCTTTTCTTTTCTCGCTAATAAAAGTATTTAATGCTTGAAATTTCCTGCTGAGCTCTGCTTACACTGTGATCTAGTTTGAAGAATGTTTGACATCTTCTCAGTAAGAAGATCATGTTTCTAGGTGGACTGTGGTTTGAATGTCGATGGTGTTGTATTGGTTGAAGATGGCGCTGTGTGCTCTATACTGCTGTAACCTCCCAAGTTTCTACTGATCTCTCAAGCACTGAGGAAGGAGGGGTGGTGTGTGTAATTGTGTGATTGGGTTTGCTTCTCCGCAGGTCCTTCAGCTGCTGTCTCGAGCATCTGGGAGCTCTGTTGGACTGTGAGCCATTGCTTGGTGAAATGACTATTCCTGCCTCAGTTCCAGGAACTATCATGTGCCTGGAGTTTACTTTGCGTGTATTAACATAATCACTGTGCTCTCTTTTTATTGGTTTATTCATGAAATGTTCACCTGCCCTTTTACTTATGAGCTGTCTGAATGGATGTATTTAAAGTAGATTTCTCATACATAGCAGATAATTTGGACTTGTATTTTTATACAATGTGACATTTTCTGAATTTTTTTTTGGAAGAGGGAGGGGAGAACATACAATTTACCTTTAAGATAATTATTGACAGGGTTGAAGACAAATCAGTTGTGCTATTATTTATTTCCTATTTTCCCCTCTGTTTCTTATTCATTTACTTTCTTCCCCTGCCTTCTTTTGGACTATTATAATTTTTTTAATATTCTATGTTAGCTTTTCTTTGTATAATGATTAGTGTTTGCTCAGAGGGAGAAGACCATGGTTTGCCTACCTAACTTATCCCATCTTCAGAGTTAATATTTTCATGTGAGAGCCATTCTATATCTTCACAGTCCAGAAGTCTTTTACATTTCAGCCAGCCTAATGGGTACTGGTAGTATTTCATGACCATTTTAGTTTTGGGTGTAATGACCTTTGAACTCTTTGCTACTTGTGTATAGTCTTTGGCAACATATCTGTACAAATAATCCTTTGACCATCTTTACTGGTCTTTCTTGTTGTGTTATTAGAATTTAATGTATCTTCAGAATACATTATCTTTAGCAGACACATGCTTGAGATGTCTTCCTATCTATCTAAAGCTTATAATTCTTTCTTATTTCTGGTATTGTTAATGGGTTCTCTCCAATTCTTGATCCATTTTATTAGGGTTTTATCAGTTACATGGATTTCAAATGATACGTTCCTGGCTTCTCCTGGGTTTCTTTGTGACGTATTTGCTTTCTATAACATGCATTTTTGTGTTAGTCTTTATCATTTATTTTCTTCTACATATTTCGGAGTCACCTTGTTTTTCTTTTGCTTGCTGTTTGAAATAAAAGCTTTAAAGATTTGATTTGTGACCTTCCCTCACATATATATGTATTATAACTACATATGGCTATAAACACATACAAGGGTACAGATTTCTCTCTACATATTACTCGAGTTATAGCCTATAAGTATGGTAGGCCCTTTAGTTATTGTTTGTTAAAAAATATATTTTCGAAGGCTCCAATTATAAAGGATTTGCCTGCCATGCTTGGGCCTCTGAGTTCAAACCCCAGTAGTGCCAAGAAAATATTTTCTAATTTCCCAGTTTCCATGGTAAATTCTTCTTTGAACCATGAGTTTACTGGGAATGCACAGCTTCATCACTAAGAGGTTGGAAATTTCTAGTTTCGTTGCCCCGTGGGCTGAGAAATTCTCTGAATTATTTTGAAAATCATTAAGCTTTATGTACTACTGTGTTATCAATTTTGGCAAATGTTGATTTGATGAAATGAAAAGAAGTCCTCATTGGGTGGCATTCTTTGTGTCCATCAGCTTGATTGATTGTGTTGCTCGGCACTTGTACGTCCTATCTGATTATTTTGTCTGCTTCTTCTATCTGCTCTAGAGAAATATGTCATGAAGCCTCCCATCCACATGGAGATAGGGAGTCTTGGTAAATTTCCCATTTCTATATTTTCTCCATTTCTGTTCTGTATTTGCAGTATAAACTTACAGTTTATACTTACAGCCTGACCTGGGCTCTACTTTTATCTACTATAGATATTGGAGTTCATGAAATATTTCATTTGGGAAAAAAGTAATCCCACTTCTGATAAAAAGAAAGTGTTTGAAATATTGGTGGAGCGCGTTCCAGCAGCAGAGCCCTTGCTGAGAGCTCGCCCCAACCCAATAAGGAAGAATAACAAGAGACAGCCCGCGTCCATTCTGATCTCCTCCTCCGGCCTGAAGTGCCAGACCTGAAGAAAACGCCATCGAACACCCAGGGCTTGGAGGCAGCAGGCTTTCTTCCAAATGCCGATGAGTCACCAAGCACAGGGGTATGTCCCGCTACTTACCTGACATCTAGCTAGAACTCTGGACTCAGATCAAGGAAGGAAAGGATTGCAGAGGCAAGGGACATGATGAGGCCACTCTGGGCTGCAGGTCTCCGAGTCACGGGCCACACAGGACAGAAAGCCAGGGGTTCTCCTGCATTCTCCCGGATCTCCCCAGACCAGCCCAAGCCCCGGCAGAGTGGACCTCACTCTGGTCTCCATGCTGCAGGAAGCTCCTCTTGAGAATGGGGTCTTCTCTGAGGGAGAATAGTCCTCCACACATCAAGTCACACGTGCTTGCAGACAGCTGCTCCTTGGGGCAGGGCGGTGACCTGGGACATCACTCCGGTGATTTGATCATGAGTCAAACGATTTGCCATGTACAGAGTGCCCCCGACACACCCACCCCAAGAGACACTGCTGTGCTCACCTTGGTCTTCTCCTCCAGCCCTGGGGAGAACACCATCCTCTGGCACCAGGGGGTGTGTGGGTGGAGGTGCCGAGTCCCAGTTCCGAGGACCTGCCAGCCGGCTGAAGAGGCCACTGAGTCACAAGCCACAGAGCACACAGCCGGGCAGCCGGCTGAGACTCGGGAAGCAGAGCACGCAGGGATGTAGAGAACCAGGTCATCAGAGAGACATCGTGAGAGGCGCAGAACAAGACTGCCCCCAAGGAGGGTGGCGGGAGGCAGAAACGTCAGAAGGGCTCACGCCACCATCAGGAAAGGCTTGAGCCAGCCCTGGGACGGGGGCAGACATCCACAGAGAACACAAGTCTATGCTGGGAAGCTCAATAATGTTTTTTCCCTCAACAGCTTTACTGAGATATAATCTCCATATTGTCTAATTCGCTCACTTAAACTGTCCATGTCAGTGAGTATAGTGTATTCCCAGAACAGTGTAACCATCCCAATTTTAGAATATTTTCATACACATTCCCATAGAAATACTGTTTCTGTGGATTTGCAGGCCCAAACCTTTCATCTAGATGGCATTATCAATGTCCTGGGCGGGGTTAGGCCCACCAAAGTATGTGCATTGAAATCCCAGCCTCTGGTGGCTCATAATGCGTTCCTAGGCAATAGTTCCCGGGCATTGCTGGCATGGTCGGTGGAGGGACCTCAACCCCAGTGTGACTGTGTCACCAGAAGAGACAGAGACACAGAGAGAGAGAGAGAGAGAGAGAGAGAGAGAGAGAGAGAGAGAGAGAGAGAGAGGAGAGGGAGAGGGAGAGGGAGAGGGAGGGAGAGAGAGAGAGAGAGAGAGAGAGAGAGAGAGAGAGAGAGAGACGCAGGCAGAGGGACGCTGAGCTGAAGCTGCAGGAGACAGACATCTATAAACCAAAACATGCCAGAGGTGGCTGAGAGACCAGCAGGAGCAGGAGACGTGCATGGGGCAGATTCCCCGCAGCCGCGGAAAGAGCCTTGTCAAGACTTTCATTTGGACATAAGTCTATGACTTTCTGCTATTTAAGCGCCCGATTCAGAGTGCTTTGCTGCAGTAGCTCCAGCAGATCAATACAGAATCTCGTGGTGTGGCATGGAAGCTTTCACGACTGTCTTCCTTCCCTGAGCACCTTTTCAGGTAAGTCCACATCGTGTTGCCGATCATTGCTTCATTCCCTTTTACAGATAGATAATACTCCACTGTGTGTGTAGGTCACACTTCCATCACCATGGCTGGCCAGGGATGGCCTTTCAAGTTGTTTACACATTGGACTTATTGTGAGTAGACCTGCTGTGAGTACTTATGCACAAATGTTTGCATGGACCTACATTTTTATTTTTCTTAAGTACAAATGTGTCTGTGGACATAGGTTTTGATTCTCATAGCCACAGTGTGTGTGTGTGTGTGTGTGTGAGTGTGTGTGTGTGTGTGTGTGTGTGTGTGTGTGTGCGCGTGCACCTATGTTTTTATTTCTCTTGGCACAAATATTTGGGTAGACGTAGTTTCTCTTAAGGACAAGTTTTTGTGTGCACATAGGCTTTCTATTAGGTTCATGCCTAGACATGAAACTATGACGTCCTCAGTTAACTCGGGCACAGAATCTTTGAGGAGCTGCCCATGTTTCCACGTTCCTCGGTGATGTCTAAGGTTCCAGCCATGGGCCCTCACCAGCCCTGGGTATTATCTGTCTTTTTCGATCGTCACCTTCCAAGTGGGTGTGAAGCACAATTCAAGGAGTCTATTCTGGCTGTCTTGACAGCCAAGCTGTGCAGCCAGGCTACACTCAGCAGCTGTGGTTTTTAAGAGCTACCACCCTCTTTACCCGCTCACAAGAAAAGTCCCTGTTCATCACACACCACGTTCATGGAGCCCTAAAATCCTTTCCAGCCCATCAGAAGACCGGCACGGCAAGGCCTGCTCTCCCACCCAGGCCTCTGCAGGCGGGCCCCGGGTGAAGGGTGGAGCAGAGATCGCACTGGCTGCACCTCACAGCCTTCCTGGGGTTGCTATAGAAACCACCACCACCACCACCACCACCACCACCACCTCCCCCCCACGCCTGCTCAGTGTTAATAAACGGCCTCATTATTTTTGGAAAATCACCAGCCCCACGGATTCATCCCGGTCCAAGTTAACGAGGAACGACCGTAAGGATATTTTTTTTTATTGGCCATGAAAGAAGGAAGAGTTATGGCTCATTTGTGTACTTTCGCTGTATTTATGTTTTATGCATCAGAAAGTGATTTCCAACTCCATCACACCTCACTAATGCCTTCCTGACATCAAAGGTATGGACCGGCGGTACTTCCTGGCCATCGAACCATCAAGCAAATTGGGGCTGAAGGTAGGAGGAAGGATAATGGTGTGAGGTCAGCAGGGCTGTGCCAGGTAGACAGAGAGGAAGCTGCTGGGAGGTCGAAGGTCAGCCAGGGAGGGAAGTCCGGCAGCCTCTTTGACACCAGGAGCAAGATGGCTTCACAGGCCTAATTTCAAGGCCAGACCACAAGACAGCTACAAGACACTGACCCCAAGTTATTTACCAGAGAGCTAGAATGCTGATGGGAGGTGACCGGCGGGCACCAGAGAGGGGCTGACAAGCTCCAGGGTAGAGGAACAACCCCGCACTGGGGCTCCTGCAACCAGCTGCCACTGCGGGGGCTGACAGGCCCTCAAGACCCCGTCACACAGAAGGTGCCGCTGCTGGTGAGCTCCCAGACCCAGCCAGGACCGAGAGGCCGGCAGCAGAGCCCGGCCAGCTTTCCCTCCCTCAGCCAGAGGGGAGAAGGCAGGAAGGTACAGGAGCGCAGAGCCGGGCTCTGGGAAGGCAGTTGTGTGGGGCCTGGGACCCGTTCAGGGATCCGTGACCACCGTGGGCAGCCAAAGAAGAAAAGGTGGTGGTGAGGAAAGAGGAAGCAGCGTCGAGGCTCCCAGAGTCCAATTCTAACAAGGCCTTTGGGAGCTCACTGCCGGAAGAAAGAGGAGAGGGGGCCAGTGACCCTGCAGCTGCGGGAAACGAGGGCAGCCACGTGGCACTGAAGGCCAGGAGCACGCCAGGGAGACCGTGCCGCATGCTTGGGCAGCCCAGTGCCAGCTAAGGCAACGCGTCACCGGAGTGGACGACCTCACGGGGACCCCGGTGTGGTCCTAGGCCACGCCACACATGCGCATATGCAGACAGCGCCGGGGGCTTGGCCCCCAGGAGAGGGCACCAGCATGGTCTGGAGCACACTGAAGCCATGTGGATGGGAAGACATCCAAGCAGAGCCAGAGACCCAGGGAGGAGACGGAAGGAGGAAGGCACCAGCCACCGCCGAGAGAGCAAAGCTTGGCAAGTGTCACATGACCCCAGAAGGCCAACCGCAGGGGAAGTAGAAGATTCTTCCCTGGACTTGGGGACAACAGAAGGGTCATTTGTACCTTTATCTAAAGAGTAAAAGGGGAGGACCATGGTAGCACACTGCTGGAATCCTAACCACTTGTGAGGCAGAAACAGGAAGATCAAGAGGTCTGGGGTCATAGATCAAGTGGTAGAGCACTGTCTAGCATTTGTAGGGCCCTAGATTACAATCCCAGCACTGTAAAAACTAAATTAAATAAAATAAAAGAGGAAAAGGATGAACAAATACAGCAATGGTCATCACTGGGCACTATGTAGAAATGAACTATGCAACTTGTGGGTGAAGAGGAGAGGGGAAAACGGGAGAGAGCGAGGGAAAGAGTGACCTTGACCAAAAGGAAATGTGCCCTTTGCCTGACCTATGTAACCATAACCCCTCTGTACCTCACCTTAGAGAGGAAGGGGCAGAGAAGAAGAGGGGGGAGGAGTGAGAGGGAGATCCGGAAGGAGAGTGCTGTGTGGTATTAGAGGGCGTTGGAGCACTTGGCTTTTCTCTGGGGTCATCCTCAGCCCCTGGGCAGAGGCACTTGGGCTGGGGGCAGGCAGAACATGGCCTGGCCAGGGCTTTTCAGAGGGTCCCTGGGCCGGTGTTTCTGTAGTAAAACAAGCATGCACGGAGGCAGGGAAGCAGGTGGATTCTGGATCGTTCCGCCATGCGGAGCCAGAAAGCGTGCCGACAGATGAGCCTCCCTCACCGCTAGCTCAGGCTCCAGGGGCTTCCTGACAAGGAGCAGGGGGTTCTCTTGAGAAATAAAAGCACTGCTTTCTTTTCAAGGATGGTAGTTCACAGTACTACGGGAGGCCACGGGCATTGCACGAACGGTGGAGGGTCACGGGGTACACACATTGCCGGGGTCTCCGGAGGGGGGAGCGGTGTCCCGAAGGAGCATCTGTTCCCCTCACCTCCACAGGCCTCATGGGAAAGGACCAAACAGGACCAAGCCACCGGGAGCCCTCGGCAGTGTGGGGCGGAGCAAACCCAGTCAGCTCCCGTGTGTCCTGCCAAGGCCTGAGAGGAGGGGTCTCAGGAGCAGTGCCTCCCCAGAGAGCTTTCCCCCGCCCTGACAGAGGGTGAAGGGGCCCCCAAATTCACGCCAGAACCTCATCCCTGATCCTACAGCATGAGGCCTTGGGAAGGTGCTCAAAGCCCTTATTTGAAAACGAAAACAGGAAAAACACAATTGCCCGGCCTTCCTTGCTGCCCTGTCCCCTTGTGCTATGTGAAGACGCAATGGAGAGACGTCATCTTGGACGTGGAGCCCAGGCCCCCGCCCCACACAGAACCTCCCCCTGCCTCCCGCTTGGACTTGTAAACTCTAGAACTGCAGGAAATGCCATCTGTTGCCTATAAGCTCCCTGGGGCCCAAATACTTTGTTACAGCAGCAAAAACTGACTACGACACGTCTCCCTGTGACCTTCAAGATTCTCAATGAGGACGGGATTTTCCACATCTGATCAAAAAGCCAGGCTGCCCAGGATAGCCCAGGGTGAGTGTCAGCTGGCCTGAGGTGGGCCAGTGACATCGCCCGCCAGCTGATGGGTGGTAGAGGAGCTGCTGTGAGAGGCTGCACACAGGGCTCCTGACACAGGGGTTGGTGCTTCCCGACACGCAGCTCAGCTCAGACCACAGGCCCAGCCCTGTCCTCTACTGTCTGGGCATCTTCAGCATCTCTTGGAAGAGAAGAAGGGCATTGCCTGCTCCTGGACGCTGAGTATCTAAGCAAGAGAAACAGACCCTGGCTTTGCATTCCCATCTTTTCAGGTATGTGTGACTGTGTCCCTATTCACACACGTTGCCTTTGTTCTTTGGGGAACAAGGAAGTGTTTAAATAGATAACAAAGTAACACTTTGGTCACACAGCCAGACTCATGCTACCTGTATTTTAATCCTATCTTTTCACTCATTATTATGGTGTAAATGTTTCCCATTGTTATTATAGATCTGTGAGCCTAATTCTTAATAACAATCATGTTTCTCCAAGCACTGTAATTTGTCAAAGCCTTTTTTCTGTGGTCGGCCATTGATTTCCAGTGTTCTTGGTTTGTAAATGTTTCAGGGAACACGGGAACCAAATTTATTAATTATATAAGCATTCGCCTTTCCTCTTTGCCTAGTCTCATACAACTGAGGTTACCAAATAGGGAAGTTATATCATCCGTGTCTTTGAGGAGTTTGCCATTTGTGGCGTAGAGAAGGAGGGGTGAGCTTACTAAACACCCACGAAGCTATGCACGAGCAATGGAGAAAGGAAATACACTTAATTCCTGACTCATGTTGTTGTCATCCCTCTGTACATCACCTCTATAATAATAGTAAATTTTAAAAAAGAAAGAAGAGAAAAGGCTACATGCCAAACAATATATGTACCTGCAGGGTTGGGCTTGTAATCCCAGCTACTTTAGAGGTATAGGTAGGAAGATCATGGACAGAGTCCAATCCAGGCTAAGGTGCCTGACCCTATCTGAAAAGCAAACTAAAGCAAAAAAGGTCTGGGGGTTTGGCTCAAGTGGTAGAGCACTGGCCTAGCAAGAACAAGGCCTTAGGTTCAAATCCCAGTACTACTGGGGAGGAGGGAGTATAAACACACACACACACACACACACACACACACACACACACACACACACACACCTATATATATATATATATATATGTACATATATACATATACATTCATATACACAGAAGGACAAGTATTAGAGTAGTTCCAACAAAGAAAAGGAGCTCTGTGTGTGTGTGTGTGTGTGTGTGTGTGTGTGTGTGTGTGTTTCAGACACAACCAAGAGTCACAGCACACTGGTGAGATCCTTGTGGCCAAGAAACAGCCAGAGTGGCCAAGGAAGGCTCGCTCTGCACCTGTCTGGTCTGGTCACGGTGGGGGAGGAGTTGATGGGCAGACAGAGCCTTCCTTCCCCCGTGGGGCCCCGGCTGGAGAGCAAGGCCTTGCAGGCAGCCGGCACGCCCCTGCCGCCGAGCGGGTTAATACACACCGCACAGGGCAGGCTGTCCTGGCTGTTAAGATTCACAGCTGTACATGGAACACAACAGACTGTGAAATGCCAATAAATCTGGAGTTGCCTCTCAGTTTCACCAATAATAATTAGCAAATTAAAATGGAAATGTCACCATCAACCCATAAAAATTCTTAAGTGCAGCATGGAAAACTCTCTGAGGAGCAGAAATGGCTTCAGTCCGTGCAGGACCCAGGGTAGACGTGCTGTCAAATGTTGCTCAGGACAGCCGTGGCTCCCAGAGAGCCCAGCTCGGAGCTGATTAATCACAAGATCAGCCGTCTTTATGTGTCAGCCAGCTAACACAACTGTGTCATCAAGCCTGCTTTATGGGGCCTGAAATACATGGCCGGAGGCTGGAAGCCATTGCTCTAACAAGACAGTGGGGAGAGGAAAGATCGCCAACCACACCCCAAGTTCTTCGCGGCCAACATCATGGCCGCTGTGCATCCATTTGGCCACACTCGGGGATGTTCAAGAAGAACGAAGTAAATAAGGTGCCATCTGTCTTGCATTTTGGAGAGCTTGGACACACCGAATGCCAGGAATCCTGGCATGGCCATGGAGACCCAGGCCCGCAGACCCAGGCAGCGGCTCCTTTCCCTTCTCCGGAGTGCTGGGGATTCTCCCGACGGTGGCCATGAACATGCAACCAGAGCAAACCCAAACTTCCCAAACTGCTGGCTGTGGAGAAACCGTCCTCGGTGCAAAATGGTTTGAAGTACAATCTTCAGCTCTTCCTCCTCTAAAAATATGATGGATCGCAAAGAGCCAGGTCTATCCTCCTGACCACAGTAAATGAAAATCTACACACCTCAGGGCCCCCCAGAGACAAGAACGCAGGATGCACCTATAAATAGACACATACAGGGAAAGATTCATTGTACGGAACTGGGTTCACACAATCATGGAGGCCAACAAGTGCAGAGACTGGAAAGGTGACTTGGCAGCAGCCACGTTCCTTCAATCACAAAGAAAAAGAACTAAAATAAGTATTCAGGGTCTAGCTCAGTGGTAGAGCACTTGCCTGGTATGTGTGAGGCCATGGGTTTGGTCCGTTAGCACAGAAAAAGAAAGACCCAAGGTATTAGACATTGGGCAGTGAAGGCCAGAGACCCCTACAGTTACTCCAGCTGACGGCCTGGAGTTACCAGGCTCAGCAAGCAGCATAAGGGACTGAGTTAAGAAGGTCTGGCTCAGTCTTCTAAGACCACAGTGGCAGGAGTGTCAGAGAAGAGTGGTACAGAGAGAAGAGAAAGGAGAGAGTTCTAGATGTCCATGGGGCATCCATCAGCTGTGTGTTGATTCCTACGTGAGGAAAACACAGGAGACCACAGAGACCTCCCGAGGGATGCAAGGGAACAGAACTCACCGTTCACACACAAGGCACAGGTCCCCTACTCATCCCCGCTGGACTGGAAAACCCCAGCATTGACCAAGCCCTGGGTCAACACTCAGCAGAGTCTGGCTTCAGTCATCCAAAACAATTACCCTTGGTGGAGTGCCAGTCAATGTCTTCTTACAACGAGAAGAGGAAGGAAGTCCAATGTGACCAGAAGAGACAGAAATCGATGATAGTGAGGGGGGGAAAGTAGATAAAAGTAACACAACTCAAAGTTGGTCTTTGAGAGATCAATAAACTTCTGGCAGACGGAGCAGAATGAGAGGGAAGGCGTGCCCTACCATCATGCAGAATGAGCACTTCTAGCTCTACAGGGCCTGCAGGCTGGTGAGCTTAGCGAGGTTGCAGGAAACAAGGTTGATACACAAAAGTCTATCTCACTTCTAGACATCAACCTTATAAAAGCAGTGGAAGCTACGTGTGCTGAAAACTTCTGCTGAGAGAAATTTTAGGGGTCCTACATAAATGACAAGAGATGCTGTGTTCATGAAAGATTAGGGTTCGAGTGACAGGAAGTCATCTACAGATGCCAGATGCCAGCCATCCACAGATCCCACTCACAACAGGAGGAAGCTTTCTTTGCAGACAGGGACTTGCAGATTCTCAAATTTCGTGGGGAAATGTATGAAAAGGACCTAGAAATGATCAAATACATTTTGAAAAACAACTAATTGATTTCTGGGCTTACTATAAAATCATAGCAGTTAACACTGTGAAACACTGACACCGATAGCAATAAACAGATCAATGAGCAAAACAAGAGTCCCGAAATAAATCCACACACAGAGGGAGAGCAAGTCTTATACAAAGGGGGAAAGCCAGTCAATAAAGGACAATTTTTCCGTAATCAGCTCTGAAGCAATTGATTGTCCAACTACCCAAAACAAAATGAATTTTGATTCAAACCTTGTACTAAACATAAAAACTTGAAATGGGTAAAGTGCTAAGTGTAAACACTAAATACATAAAACTTCAAGTGAGGTCAATTCTCATGACCTTAGAGTAGTTCAAGATTTTTTTTCCTATGTCACCCAAACTCATAATCTATAAAGTAACAAATTAATAAATTGAGTTTCATGAAAGTATACTGCTAATGAAATGAAGAAACAAATCGATATAAGGAAACTTCTCATGTTGAGGCAAATGCTTCTCAGATTATGAAAATTATTAGGATTAGGGAAATGCCTCAGTATCTGGAGATCAGATAGAAAAGACCCTATCATCTGAACATATTTTTAAAAACACATGAAAAGAAAACAAGTGATCTAAGTTGTTAAAAATGATCTGAAATATGTATTCCACTAATACAAAAAGATATCCAAGTGGCAAATAAGCATACAACAGGCTTCCAAACAGCATTAATCATTAGAGAAATGATCGTCAACACCACCCTGAGAGCCCCAGTCAACCCGAGAAAGACTTGTGCTACAGGAGGTAATGAGCTTGCCGGGGAATTAGAGTTCATATGCACTGCTGGTGGAAATAAAGAGAAATGCGAATGCCGACTACATTTTTCTGGTGGCACCTGGGGTTGGAGCTCGGAGCCTCACACTTGTTCAGCTGGTTTGAAAATGCTGAGCCATGTCCCCGTGCTGCTTGTAGAATAGAAGCCTATGGAAAAATCAACTTTCTGTTGTCCTTGGCTCACGGGTAGGCAACGACTCTATGGAAAATGAGTGTCTCCCAGGCTCCTCTCTCCAAGCTAGCCTGGTACTGTTATCCTCCTGATTTCAGCCTCCTCCATAGCTTGGAATATGTGTCACTGTACCCAGCTCGGAGTTGTGAAGGGGTCCTGCAAGCATTACGACTCAAATGGCCTCACACTGTGATCCTCACATTCTCAGCTTCTCAAGTGGCTGAGACTACAGGCATGGGCCACTCATGCCAGGTTTGGAGTTTCTTTATAGGTTAGGTACAGAAACCCATGTCATATAACCATCCTACGTCTAGGTGCCTGCATTTATGTAAGAGGAAAGCAGTCAATATCCTTATGAAGTCTTGCTAGCAGCTTTACTGCTTTCAGAATTAGAAATAATCCCATGCGGAAACAGATGAAGGGATAAATCAAATCCTGGTCTACATATACAGGGGAATACTACTCAGAAATGAAAAGGAACAACCTGTTGAATTAATCTCAGAATCACTGTGCTAACCTAAAAAAATGTCAGACCTCTCACCACAAAAACAAATTGGAGCATACCCTATATGATTCCATTTCTACAGAATCTACAAAATGTAAACTCACCTGGTACTGGCAAAAGCAGGTCACTGGTAATGCTTAGGAAGAGTAAAGGATCCTGACAGGAGTGAGGGGGAGGGGTCCCAATGGGCCACAGGGGGGCTGTGGGGAACAGTGGAGACATTTGTTATTGGGGGATGTATACCTTCCCAGAACAAACTCTAACAAACTCCCTCACAGTTGACAGCTTCAACAAGAGAAATGTATTTTCCTACAGTCCTGGAGTCTGGCAGACCAAGACCAAGTGCTGGGATATTGGCTCCTCCTGACGCCTTTGTCCACAGCTTGTCAATGGCTATTGGGCCCCTGGATCCACAGGTCATCTCCTCTGTACATGCCTGGGCCCTGACTTCCTCTTACAAGGACACAGGTCCTCTTGTATTAGTCTCCAGCCTAATGATCCCATTTCAACTTAATGACTTTGACTTATAAAGACATCCCATCTCCAAACACAGTCACATAGGACGGTAACACAGGACAGCGAGCAGGTGCACAAGTGAGCTCGTAAGAGGTGATTTCACAGGTGAGGTTTTTACATTGCAAATATGTGTATGTTATTCTGTGCTAATCATACCTCTGTGGAGCTGACTTTCTCCCCCCCCCTGCCCCCGCAAAGATGACTCTCAGATCATGTTGTGTGTGTCTAATCACATGGGATTTGGTTCATCAAAGTATGGTTGGAGTTGAGTTGTTTGGAATGAAATGGTATCATGTCATAACACCTGTCTGTTTGTCCCCTTCCGCCCTCATTTTCCTGCAGCTTCTCACTCGCGTGGCGCTGTGCTGTCTCCATGCTGGAGGTTGTACTGTTTCAAGTCGACCTGGGCCAGGCTGGAGCTCTCCATAGTCCTGAAAACAAAAGCTATGGTGACAGACAGCTTGGGCTGACACGGATGCCCCTCTCTAGCCTACCCTCTGTGCATCTCAGATGATCTGGTAGCTTAAAAATCTCCCCGAGGGCTTTCTTGGTCTCAAATCAAGGACACACTGCAAGTGACTACAACTCTTGTCCAGGAGAACTCACTTGTCCTCAGCTGTCATCTGCAAATGTCACTTTCAACTTGACTACAAACATCCAGAAGTGTCTGATGTCGCTATTAGTTCCAAAAGGACTATAAATGATGTTTTATAGTCAGCTTTTATAGCCAGGCACTGGTGGCTCACAACTAACTACTCAGGAGTCTGAGAAAATGGAGACTGACAGTTCAAAGCCAGCTGGAGCAGAAAAATCTGCAAGACTCTACCTCCAATTACCTAGCAAAAAAATCCTAGTCTGTAGGCATGCCTCAAGTGGCAGAGTACCAACTGTGGGTGAGAAAGTCAAGAGAGCACAAGGCCTTGAATTCAGACCCCAGTATCAGCATATGTATGTATGTATGCATATATAATATAATATAATATATATTTATTACAGATTTATCCTCATTTACTTATCCTTCTAGAAATAACTCTGTTCTCTGGTTTCATCAGAAATTCTGAGCATTCAAATACCTCCTGGGCAGAAAAAATGAATGATCCTTGAAGGTAAAAGTACCATCCAAGGGCTGGGAATGTGGCTCAGTGGTAGAGAACTTGCCTTGCATGAATGAGGCCCTGGGTTCGATTCCCCAGCACCACATAAGCAAAAAGAAAAAAAAGCTGGAAGTGGCGCTGTGGCTCAAGTGGTAGAGCACTAGCCTTGAGCTGAAGAGCTGAGGGACAGCATCCAACCCCATGACCGGACCCAAAAAAAAAAAAAAAAAAGTACCATCCAACTCAAATTTGTAAGTCAGGGACCCAGGTCTTGCTAAAGCAGCCTCTGCCCTGTTACCAACTCATCAGTGATTTAGGTCCTGACTGGCACATAGCACCATCTCCTCCCTGGCATCCCAGCCCTATAAAAGCAGAGCCCTGCTCCTCTCCTTGGCTGCTCTGCCCCAGGTATCTAAGCCATCCTGGCATATGGTGGCTGCCCAATAAATGTTAGCTAAACGAGCAAATTGGGCTGTAAACTCTCATGGAGAACTGTGAAACGTGGGAATTCTGTGGCCTGGAACAGTCTGTATGCTGCTCCCCTTCTGTTTTAGGGAATGGGTATCATGTGCCCCAGCAGCCTGGAAGTGGACATGCAAACCCTATGGCCTTTCAATCCATCAGAATAACTCACTTCAGCCTGTTTTTTTTTTATTCTATTGTGCCTGCATGAAAATGTATGGTATGGAAATAAGTATATGACCAGTAGTGGCTCACACACAATCTCAGGAAACCGAGATTGGGGGGATTGCAGTTTGAAGCCATCCCCGCCTAAAAGGCTTGCAAGACCTCCTATCTCAAGCAGTAACTCCTGAGCACAGTGGCACATGCCTGCCATCCCTGCTGTGAGGGAAGTGTAAACAGGTAGGCTGCAATCCAGATTAGCCCAGAGGAAAAGTGAGACACTATGGAAAAAAATAACACACGCAAAAATAACTGGAGATGTGACTCACGTAGAAAAGCATCTGTCTGATAAGTGCAAGGCCTTTAGTTTAAACTCCAGTGCCTCCAAGTTAAAAGGCTATCACTCTTTTCTGGGTATGTGCTGGTTCTGGGGCTTGAACTCTCAGCCTGGGCTCTGTCCCCGAGCTTTTTTACTCAAGGCTGACACTCTACTTGAGCCACACCTCTACTTCTGGCTTTCTGCTGATTAATTGAAGACACAGATCTCTCAAATTTGTCTGCCCAAGCTTGCTTCGAACCACAGTCGTCTGATCTGAGTGTCTAAGATTACAGGTGTTAGCCACCCGCACCCAGCAACACCACTCTTTTGCATCTTACCACCCCTCACGTGTAGCTCCAGAGCCAAAGCAATGGCGGCCTTTGAAGTGGCACCTCCTTTGAGATACAGGAGAAGTGTCCAATCACAGTCCACATTAAGAAAGATTTACAAACCAGCGGAGGACAGAGGAGGCGCCACACCATCTCAGAGGCTCCCCACCGCCGCCGCCTCCGCTGAAGCTGTGGAGAGGGGAGGGAGGCTGCACGGAGGGAAAGCCAAAGAAAGCAAATGGAACAGCAATTCCGTAGTCCAGAGGGCAGTCACATCCAGATGGGGGAGGCCTCAGCCAGGTGGAGACAGGAACCTTTCCAAGCAGGGGGACGGACTCCTCTAACGCCAGCCACGGAGACGGTAGAGAATCATAGCTCAGAGCCAGGCAGGGCAATAAGACGTTTTGGATACTGCATCTCAACCAATGGCTGGGATGCAGTGTCACACAGCTGTCATCCTTGTGACAAACAGAAGGATCTGTGTCCAGGCTGGTCGGGCATCAAGCAAGACCCCACCTTCAACACAACACGAAGTGGGGCGCCGCAGGAGGACCCAGTGGAACACCTGCCTAGTACACAAGAGGCCCTGGGTTCAGTCCCCAGGACCAAAACACATTTTTAAAAAGATGACAGCATCCTCTCCAGCAGAGAGTGCCCGGCTGACCCTGGAGTTTCAGTGCCCCAAGACTGGCATCCTTTTCTGTCCCTGAAAAATGACAGAGACACCGAGGACAATAAGGGACAGCCGGCAGAGGCATGCGCGACACCCCTGCTGGGGACATGCTGAAAGACTGTCCTTTTAAAAACTCCCGAAAGAGCTGTTCCGGCGCCTGCTCTCCTGAGACCTCAGATCTCCACACCTCGCCCCGTGCCATTCCCCCCAACCCCCTCCCTCCGACCACAGCAGGCCCACCGGAGACCTGACTCATTTGGCCTCACCTCTCCCTGTGACAGGCCCAGGAGCCAGGCCGCTTATATTGTCTGTTGGGTGGTCTATTCCATCTTTGAACCGCTCAGACTTTGACTTCTGTCTTTAATCAGATAAAATTCTCTCTCCTGGAAACCTCAATTCTGCCCTGAAGGTCACACACAGAAATCATTTCTTTCCGACCTGCGGAAATACCCACCAGCACTCAAAAGAGAGCCTTCACGCCGGCGGCCTGACGCAGCCGTCCACAGTAAATGCTGCTTATCGCATCAGCCCCTTCAAAGCCCATCCATATTTAGCAATGAAAGCCTCACCGCAGATCTGGTGAGCTGGATGAGGGAATCCAGAAACTCCCCAGGTCTGAAGACTCCGATTCATGTGCTCTCTGGCCTGTGGTGTCTAGAATCTGCTTTTTCCCAGATGTAAAATTGGAACAAGCTCTCCCGCCCTTCCTGCTCCCCGTGCCCATCCTGCATCATCCAGAATTAAGAATTAAGCCTGCACTGTACATGATGGCTTCCTTCTTCGCTCAAGTAGCAGCTCGAATGGGGTCGATCAGGACAAACGCTGAGTCTGCCCATTTCACTGATGATGACAGGCCCAAGGCCTGTCAGTGACGGGCCCTTCTCTATCACCCAAACCTTCACCCGGCACTGAGCCTCCTCCCCAGCAAGAGTGATTCTCCACCATTCTAGAACACTGCTCCTGGGGTGGCAGCTGCAGGGACCCCAGAGGAGCTGTCAATCCACAGTCCCCTCCGTCCTTGGACAGGGAGCGTGGAGGAGAGGGAGAGGCTACGGATGAGGATGAAGCCCATGACCGAGAAGTGGAGATCCCCGCTAGGATCTCCTGTGACTCGCAGCTCTGCCTCAAGGATTACTGCTCAGAACACTTTCTCCTAAGACAGAATCTCAAGCAGCCAGCTGCGTGCGGGCCTGCACCGGTGCTGGGCTGGGCTCGAGCCGTACCAGCAAGCTTGAAATGGGCCCAAAGGTGGCGGGAACCGGGACCTTCCAACCACTTTTATGTTCCCTGGCAGAACGGCTGTAAAGAAAACAAGACATAAAATACCTCCCTGTGTCGTCTGCTGGTTTATAGGTGGTTGCGTCTCGGTTCTAAATGGCTATCCAAATGCTCCGTATGGTCTTCACAGGATGAGGGTTGAAAGTACTGTGGAGGCCCCGGGAGCCAGGAGACCGGGAGACCCCAAAGGCCGCTGCCGGGTCCCTCCTCGTTCTCGTGGCCGGGCTGCGTGGGGTGGGGGCCGGGCACTGCCCTGAGATAAGCAGAGCCCTCCTTGGACCCCCCCTTCCGCCCGCCTGAGGGTTGCTGTGCTTCTACCCTCCAAGCCCCCAACAGACCTGCCCCCCCACCTCCACCAGCAGGCCTGGCCCTGCTTGTCAAGGGCCTCCTGTGTGGCTGCATCAGAGAGCAGAAAGTGCCAGAGCAGCACAGACTGTCTGACCTTGAGCACAGGGAATAAAATCCTCCTCCCTCCCCCCCCCCACCGCCTCTCTGCCACCCCTCCTCCAGCCAGCCCCTGACTTCCTGCCCAGCATGGACAGGAAGCACGTGTCTGTTTTACAAGTAGGGGGTGGGAATCACCACCAGAAAACTTGACTCGTGCGTGGTTTATATATGCAAACTACCTGCAAGGACTTGATTAACGGCTGTTTTATATTTATACTCATTCATCATACCAAATCAAATTTATTTTTAATATTGATTAAATTCAATTAACATAAATGTATTGAGGTTAACAACATATTAAATGTTAACCTATTAGATGATGTTTATCTGCAACATAACCGTGGGCTCAGGGGAAGCTGTGAGAATTGTAGAGAGAGGTCTCCTGAGCGCTCAGACACCCCAGGCTATATAACATCTTCATAGCTAGGACACAAAATCCAACCAGAAGCCAGGAACCAGGACACCAGCCTGGCCCCCCTCTGCAGACCCTGTGAGGAGTCCACTTCCTCTCTGTGCATAGGGAAACCTGTGTGCATGTGTCTTTCTTTAGGTGTCTGTCTGTATGTTTGTGTCCATCTGTCTATGCGTGAACACATTGATCTATATGTGACCCCATGCAAAGGGAAAGTTGGATTTTATGTCTGTGTGAATGTCTATATGTGCATGTATGTCTCTATATGTGTCTATGTACATGTCTATACATGCATAGGTGTCTCTATGGGCCTCTATGACGGTGTGCATGTCTATGTGTGCGTGTGTCTATGTGCCTGAGTGTGCATGTCTGTGTGCATGTGTGTGTCTGTGGGAGAGCAGACACTGGGCTCCCCCAACCTAAGGGAAGCTCCCCAGAACCTCCCATTCCACTTCATCTCTTTACCACCACCCGCCTCACTCCCCGATCCAGGCACAAAGGCAAGAGGGGCATTTCCCAGGGGGAGCCAGGGTCTCTGCATCAGCCCCCAGAGCCCAGCACTGCTGGCTTCTAGGCCTGGAGGTGGCCAGGACCTCTCGATTCTCCTCCGCCTTCTCCTCGGCCCTGCCGTGGAGGGCAGCCCATGTCCCACAGGCAGCAGCCTCCTGAGAGGAAGAGCCACCACTTCCCCATGACTCACAGCCTACAGGAGAGGTTCTTCAGGCCCACGCCACGGGTGCCCATGGTCACTGTGGCTCTCAGCTCTCTTCTTACTGTCCCATCTGATGCCTGAAACAAGCCCCCTATCCCCTGGCGAGTCTCACAGGACCTCTGAGAAGACAGTGGGGTGAGACACACAGAGGCACCATCGGAGCCATGCCCAGGACCCTTACGGCTGCCAGAGGGACCCCTGCTCTGGGATGTGCACCAGCTACTGCCAACACTGGCTCCAGGGTGGAGCACTGCAGTGTGGCGCCGCCAGCAGATGGGGAGCTCACTGCCCTGAAGGGCTCAAGGGATGTGTCCAGAAGGCCCCTTGCAGAGTGGCCTCTCTGACCCCATCGGACGCTGAGCCAGACCCAAAGCAGGAGAGAGGAACTGGGAGCCCAGCCCTAGATGGGGTCCAGGGGGGACCCTTGACCCGAGTCCTATAGTTCCCCATTCCCTGCCCCTATCATGGCTTCTGAGAGTACATGCTTCCTGAGGGCTGAGACCAGGGTGTGCCACTCACCATCCATCCCATTCTCCATGTTGTACAAAGAACATTCTGCCGAAACACTGGCTGAGAGAAGGAAGGAATCCGTGAGTGAGGTCACTGACATTTGAGCTAAAATCAACCCCTGCCACCACTTCGGGGGGCACCAGAGCTTCTCCGTGCTCCCCATGTCCTCCTCACCCTCCACAAGGATTTCGAGGAACTTAGTCTGTGTTGCACAGGACTTTCCCATCTTTGCAGAACATAGCCTTTTCCTTCTGAGGACACACGGCACGGCCATGATAAAGCTGTTCTTCACATTAAGCTAAATCTAATGCACTAAGACTCAGAGCCACGAAAGTTCAGACAAGACATAATTGTGTCGTTTGATTTGTTCAGCAAAGAGCAGGTCTGATTGAAAGGTTACCATCCTCTTAAAAAATATTCTGACAACAATTTTTTTGTATTTTAATGTTATCATTTTACCTTTTCAGGGAAAAGGGTTTCCATTTATCAGGGATGAGTCGATGCATCTGAAATCTGGGATTACTGCCTTTGACCTTTTCTTTATCGGCAGGTAGTAAACCGAAGGGGCAGATGACAGAAATGTAATTTGAGGATTACAGAATTTATGAGGAGCAGCCCACAGAGGGGGAAGGAGTGTGATCTGAGTGGGAGAGAAAGTGCAGAAAGGGGAAATGCAACAAAAACCATTTCCCAGGCACTCTGGCTTTGGGAAGGAAAATTCCAGTATTTGTGCCCCTTACAGTACCATCAGCATCATTACCACCACCACCACCATCATCACCACCAATGTCATCACCCGCAGCAGCAGCACCAGCAGCACCATTGCCACCATAATTATCATTATCATCACCACCACTATCATCCACAAATCATTACCACCACCACCAACAACATCATCATCATCACCGTCACTATCTGTCTTATTATCTAAGGAAAGTGCCTGAGAATGGAACTCTGGGTAACTCACATACCTGTTGCTTCACACTCTCCTTCCCTCCAGAGCTGCAGGTTTCTGGCTGCTGAGATAAGGCCTCTTTCTTATCCTGTATTTGCAGCCACCCATCTGTGTGGTAGGTTAAACTGGGTGTCCCCAAAAGGATGTGTTGAAGTCTTAACTCCTGGACATGTGATTGTGATCTTATTTGGAAAGAGTCTTTGCCCATGTGGGATGAACTTAAGACTAGACACATGCCTTACGGCAGCCCTCACCCAGTGACTGCTAGCCTCAGAAGAAAAGGGGAATTGGCAGCTAGATGTGGGGATACAAGAAGAAGGTCACAGGAAGACAGTCAAAGATTACAGGGAGGCAGCCACAAGCCAGGAGTGCTAGAACTGCCAGCAACAGCAGAGTCTGGAGAAGCAGGGGGGGGTCCCCTACTCTATCCCCAGAGCCCTCAGGAGAAGCAGGACACTATGGACCCCATCGGGGCTCCAGAACAGGTCTGGGACATCCAGTTGACAGATATTGGCATGCCAGAGGTTCCTCTAGGGATGGAGCACAGGACAGCATGCATACACAGAGGCTCCTCTGGGGATGGAGCACAGGAGAGTATGCACACAGTATGCACACAGTCTCGCCCCTTTGCCCACAGGTGCCACAGATGTTCGTTCAATGTACCAGGATAAACATAAGAAATGGGATCTTGAATTTTCTGGGCCACACAGCAGTGGTGAGAAACAGACATATGAGTACTCATGTGATTTGAGGTTATTCCTACCCTAAGAGGGAGAGGCTAGGTGAGTTGAGACTCAGAACAGTTAACAGGCCTGACTCAGGGGCTTTAACCCAGAGCACTGACCCCACCTGAGGGAAAGGGAAGCCAGGCACAAGACTTAGTCAATATTATTATTGTAGAGTACTGACAGTAAAGCTCACCAAAAAGTCCATTGATCTGAGAAAAACAAAAGGTGGTTGGGTTTCCTCCCAGGGATCCCTCATGACTACTCCAAATGGGCATGAGTGGAGCCATGATATGTTCCTGTTGGGCAGAAGGGGGCCAATGTTGAACAATATTAAGAAACACTATTCACTTAGAACTAAGGTACACCCTACACAGAAGCAGCTTCCATGAGATGGTGAGTACTGACCTTTGTCACTAGGGAATCCAAGGACAGCTGTACCTCCAAGGGATCCCTTGGGGCCAAAGCCTAGCTCAGCTCATCAGGGCATAACTCAAAAAGATGGACAGCTGTTCTATCCAATGGGAAGACAGTTCTTTACACTCAACCCATCTTGGGACCAATGAAGAGATGAGTCTTTGTACAGCAGAGCTGTAGGTTCAGAGGCAATTGTTTACCAATTGTAAGATGACTCTTGTCAATTGGAGATAGCCACCCATGACTTTCAAATGTAATATAACTTCAGGAAATAAAAGAAAAGCCACAGGTCTCTGCTTCCATCACCTGGATCAGGGGAAAGGCAAGGTTTGACCCAATGCCTACTGGAATGCTGATCACCAGCTCATCCTCTCACCAGAATATATGCCCAACAGCTGCCTCAGCGTGGTCTTGGCTCAGCCAGAAGACTCCACCTCAGAAGAGAGTCCCACACTAGTAGAGTAGATACAGGCCAATATCAGAGCTCTGTTTGATGAGAAATACAAAGCACTAACTGAGAAGTCTAGCTCAAAAGTGGACACCAAGCAAATTCAAGCAGTCAGAGCCAAGCACCGATCAAGAAACATCAAAACTAGGCTGGCAAAGCACTTGTCTAGCAAGTATCCTGGGTTTGATACCCAGTATCAAAAAAAAAAAAGACAAAAAAACAAAGAAATATAAAAAAACTTTATCTCAGAAGGAGGAAAAATCCCAAGGAAAAAACAGTCTGTGGAGCCAGGTTTCTGACAGCTCAGCCCCCCACTCAGTGTGGATTATCACTGTGTGAATTACCACTAGGCACAGATTCATGCTCCATACAGACCCCCACTTAGCACAGGTCCACTCCACTCCGTGCAGATCCATGCTCCATGCAGATCCATGCTCTAGGCAGATCCCCTCTCAGCACAGGTCTCTACTACACACAACCTGCCAAATGGCACAACTTGCTGTCCTGAAGTTCTTGCAAACTCATTTCCTTAGGGACAGGAAATGAGTTTGCAAGAACTTCAGGACTTCCTTGATAGGTATCAAGGAAGAAGAAAAGCAGATAATTAAGGGTGTAGGAAATGTATTTAATAGAATTATAGATGGAGACTCCCAAATACTCAAAAAGAAAAGTCCATTTCAGTGCAAGAAGACTAGAGGACTTTAGCACACCCAATAGACCAGACCAGAAAAGAACTTCCCATTGCCACATCATGATCTAAACTGTTCCATAGAAAACAAGGAGGGATACTTAAAGTTGTCACAGAGAAAAGATGTATTATCTATAAAGGAAAACCAGTCAGAATAGCTGCAAATTTCTGAGCTGAAACTCTAAAAGCAGGGAGGGATTAACATGATGTATGCCAAGCATTGAATATTGTATCCACCCAAACTTTCATTCATAACTGAAAGGTAAATAAAAACATTTCAAGATAAACAAAAACTAAAACAATTTATTGCCACCATACCAGCACTACAGAAGATACTCAAAGATGCCCTGCATACAGAAAAGCACCTTGAACATGAAATAGACAGTGAAAACAGATATTATCAGAAAAGTAGGTAGATATGGTCAGAACAGAAGAGATATAACCCCTAAAATAGTGGAGGGGGATGAGTGGTAACATGACAGAGATTCTGGGGTCTAACATTTAATATCAATGGGCTCAATTCTCCAATCAAAAGAGGTGGCCTGTTGGGTCAAAAGGCAAAACCAATCCATCTTCTACTTATAAGAAACACACCTAACTGACAAAAACAAATATCTACTCAAGGTGAAAGGCTAGAACAAAGTCTTTCAAGTAAATGGCTCTCATAAACAGGCGTAAGTAGCAATACTAATGTCAGATAAAACAAACAAATTATTAAAAAGAGACAAAGAAGGGCATTACATACTAATAAAGATAACTCACCATCAAGAGGACATAACAATTCTAAACACCTATGCACCAAATACTAGAGATCCAAACTTCATCAAACAAATACTAATTGATCTAGTATCATACTTAGATCCAAAAAAGTTGATCCTTGGTGACTTCCACACACCATTTGGATAGCATCTAGGCAAAAACTCAGCAAAGAAGCTTCAGAGTTAAATAACTGCATTGATCAGCTAGACCTAATAGACATCTATAGTACATTCTACCGATCAGCATCACAACATACATTCTTCTTGGCAGCCCATGGAACAGTCTCCAAAGTAGACCACATCCTAGGTTACAAAGCAAATCTCTGCAAACTCAAGAAAATTGAAATTACTCCCTGTATCCTGTCAGACCACAATGGTATAAAATTAGAGATCAACAACAAAAGCCATCACAGAAAGTACCCAAACTGATGGAAAGTGAACAGCACAGAGGGTCATCAAAGAGATAAGAAGGGAAATTCAAACCTTTTTGGAATTCAATATAAATGAACACATGAAGTATCAGATCCTCTTGGACACAGCAAAGGCAGTATTCAAAGGACAGTTTATATATGAGTGTCTGTATCAACAAACTAAAGAATCTCAAATCAATAGTCTAATGATGCCCCTTAAGCTCCTAGCAAATCAGGGGCAGGTAAAACCCCAAAAACTGGATGGAAAAAAATAATAAAAATTATATTTTGCTCATTTCAGCAGCACATATACTAAAATTGGAATGATACAGAGAAGATTAGCATGGCCCCTGCATAAGATGACATTCAAATTCATGAAGCATTCCATATTTTTATGTAACTGTAACCCCTCTGAAAATCACCTTGACTATAAAAAATTATATCAAAAATGAATAAATTAAAGACTAAAAAAATACAGAGACACAACAAAACAAAAAGTTGGTTCTTTGAAAAAATAAACAAAATTGATAGGCTCTCAGCAAACTTGATAAATCACCCAAATACATAAAATTAGGGATGAAAGGGGGAAAACATCACAACATAAACAAGCAAAATTCAAAATATTATAAAGGAATATTTTGCAAATCTTTAGGCCAATAAATTAGAGAATCTAGCAGAAATGAATGCATTCCTAAAGAACATCAATATGCATAAACTGAGCCAAGAAGATATAAATTAATTAAGTACATCCATAACAAACAATTAAATTGAATGGTAATTAAAGGCCTTTCATCCAAGAAAAGCCCAGAACCTTATGGATTTACAGCCAAATTCTATAAGCCCTTCAAAGAGGAACTAAAAACAATATGCTTCAAATCTTTTTAATAAAATAGAGGGAGGTATCACTACCAAACTCAATTATGAAGCCAGTATTACACTCACCCCAAAACCAGACTGGGACCCATCAAAAAAAGAGAACCATAGGCCTATTTAGATGCAAAATTTCTCAAAATTCTTGCCAACCAAACTCAACAACTAACAAAAAAGTTATATACTGTGATCAGACAGGATTTAATCCCAAGGATGCAAAGCTGATTTAACATCCATAAACCAATAAACACATATACATCATCAGAAATAAGAACAAAAAATGCATAATCATCTCAATAGATATAGCAAAAGCTCTTGAAAAGATACAACATCCTTTTTTATGATAAAAAGCACTGGAGAAATTAGGAATACATGGAACATTCCTCAATATAATAAAGTTTGTTTATGACAAACCTATAGCCAACATCATACTTAATGGTGAAAAGCGAAAATCACTTTCTTTAAAATCAGTAATGAGAAAACCATGTCCACTCTCCACTCCTCTTCAACAGAGTACTGGAAGCAATAATGCAAGAGAAAGACAAAAAGGGGATCCAAAAAGGGAAGGAAGAAGTAAAATTATCCCTCTATAGATGACATGATCCTATATTTATAGGACCCTATAGACTCCTCCCCCAAGCTATCAGAGCTAATGCAAAACTTTGGTAAAGTAAGAAGGTAAAAAAATCAACGTAAAAAACTCAGTACCTTTCCTGTGTACCAACAATGAGAAGATTACAACTGAAATCAGGAAAGCAACTCCATGTGCAATAGTCTCTCCCTCTCACACACACATACACACACACACAAAAAAAAAACCCTAGGAATTAATGAGGAAGGCAAAGGATTTCTACAGTGACAAGACAGATTTCCTTAAAGAAGGAAATCGAACAAGTCATAAGGAAATGAAAAGACCTTCCATGCTCCTGGACTGGCAGAATTAGTATCATGAAAATGGCAAGACTGTCCAAAGCAATCTACAAATTCAATGCAATATCCATTAAAATCCCAACATCATTTTCCAATGAGAAATAGAAAACAATCTAACAATTTATATGGAACCATAAAAGGCTCAAAACCACAAAACAATCCTTAGCAGAAAGAGCAGTGCTAGATATATAACACCACCAACTTCAAACTCTACTACAGAGCCATAGTTATGAAAACAACTTGGTACTGACCCACAAACTGGCTTGAAGACCAATGGGACAAAATAGAAGATCCAGAAATAACCCCATCAAGCTATAACCATCTAATATTTGATAAAGGACCCAAGAACATACAGTGGAAAACAAGTGGCCTCTTCACCAAATGATGCTGGGAAAACTGGATACCCACATGTAGAAAACTGAAAGCGGACCCTTGTCTATCACCTTGCACCAGCATCAATTCAGATTGTGAAACTATGACAGGAAAGAGTGGGCAAAACATCAGGGTTAAGAAGAGTGACAGGATGAAGTGGGAGGAGAAGGGATGAATAAGAATGTTAAAGAGGTTGACATTGATCAAGATGCATTGTACTCATAAACTGTTTTGTTAAGTGGCAACTCCTTTGTACAACTACTTAAAGACAGTTTAAAAATTGCATTAAAAAGGATAAATAGCTCAAAGGTTTCCAGTGTGTAGTGTATTTTCTCAAGGCTTCATTTAAATATTTTAAATCAAAAGAGGGAACGGGCTGTTGTGTTTCTCCTCCCAGATCTTATTAAATAAAATATGTGGGCAGATTCATGGTCTCACTTGATTGGGTCACAGTTTCTTTCTTCCCACTGAGATTCTCTCTATTGTCAATTGGGAACTTGCTCGACTCAGAGTCCACAATTCAAGGGCTGGTCCAGGAGAGTGTCAAGCACTGTGGAGGAGTTTGTCCTTTGGCCAGGGTGCACAGGGGAAATAGTGACATACCTCTTAGGGGATACTTTACTGATTAAAATACATATACACATCTATGACGTACTAGACATGCTCTGTCTGGGGACTTCAGGCAAATGTGGGAACCAAGGAAGTCCTGTCCTCTGGAGCTTGCTCTGCCCTATTACGATCCTCAGGATGAAAGGGGGCAGGGGAACAAAGCTCTAAACTTCATATACAAACTCTCCTCAATTAATACCCATCCAGTCATTTGCATATTACAAACCATAAAACGAATGTCATGCGACATCTTTTCAGCTGCTCAGAATCAGGAGCAGCAAGCGATCGTCAGCCTTGATGCCTTTCAAAGTCTGTGAAGCAGGACTGGTAATTAGGCCTTTGTCGGGAGGAGGCAGGGGTGGGTTTGGTGGGTCCTGTTATCTCCTTTGAACAGGTAATGTATGCACAAGGAGAGGATTGCAATAAAGCCAGAGGAGAGTCGGGAAGAGGAAGTGTCTTGCATATTATTCCCAAGTCAGGCTTGTATCTGTGAGTGATACGTTAGTGTATGAGTATCTTTAGTACAAAAGCAGCAGCATGTCAAAGAATATTACAGCTGTGTTTTATTTATCTGGTGCCACACTCTGAAGATGGCCCTTATCAATATGTCTGGATCTGCATCCTTCTCTCCAGGCCACAGCATACTCCATGGTAGGGAGGCCCTGAAGGACTAGAGCCAGTTGCCTCTTGGTGGCCATGCATGCATGAGTGAGTGAGTGTGTGTATGTGTGTGCAGTGTGTGTGTGTGTGTGTGTGTCCAGTGTGTGGTCCAGCAATTGTTCTTGCTCTCAAGCCTTGCCACGCTGGCTCAGATGTTTATCATCACTCACAGACAAAGACTACTTGCTCAAACACATAATGCACACATCTAAAATGTTGGTCGATGTCCACAAACTGCACCCCCAAGGTCATTCCATCTTACTGTGCCTTTGTGAGAAAAAGTTCCCTCCGCAGAGGTGACGAATAGGTTAAAAGGGGGTGCTCACCCCAGGAGGTTTCCTTGCACAGGTGTGGACTCTCATCTTCGCACACGTTGAGGGCCACATCCTTTCCTGTGACTCACAGGGCGCGTCTTGGTGTAACAGCCTGAAGAGATTGATTCTGTCCTCTTTCCTCCAGCCGCCACAGCTCACTGCCCACCCGTCACCTGTGCTCCTGTCTATGTCCACACATAGGAATGTTTTGAAAGCAAATAGAGCCAAATACTGTTGTTACCATTGTGCCATCCCCAGAAGCGTCAAATAATATCTGCTATCTTTCAAGATCAGTGTACGAGCTCAAATGTCTGGAAATGTCACATCAGCCCGCTAGGAGACATAGGGCAGGCAAGCAGAGAGAGATGAGAGGACAGTGGGGTTCTGGGGCTGGCAGCTGTGGGCTCTGGCTGGGCTAACAGATGCCTGGGAAGGAGCTGCTGGGCCCCAGAACCTGAACCTAAAACCCATGCCCCACTGGGAAGAGCCCAAAGGCATGAGAGAAGCCCACAAAGTGGGAGTTTCTTCCCGGCAGCCTGGCCACACACCACAATCTAGCCTATTGGTGGACACAGGGAAGTCCTCTCCCACCTACACAGTCCTAAAGCTCTACTGTGGCAGCTGGGCCTTCCTGGCTTGCTCTCAGGTAAGAATAAAATGACTCAAAACACACGCGTGCACGCACACATGCGCACGCACACACATGAAGACTAATATATGTCAACCTTGATTGGCCACCTTAAACAATTGTATCAACATCCAATAGCCAATTGCAATAAATACACCTCTGCCTAATGTATGAAGTCAGGACATCAGCACTAGAGAAGACAACACAGAGAGACACATGGGAACACTCCATCATCCTGTGCCACTTAAAGCTGTTCTAGAAAAAAAAAATTTTTAATGTCTGAAAAAGGACCTGGTAGTGTCCTCTGGACCCATGCTGGCCTGAGCTACCTCCTTCAGGAAATGTGGCCTGACCCAGCCCATAACGTCTAGCACAGAGGTACAAAGGCAACCTGATACTACATTCACACTGGGTTGGTCCGATGGTCAGCTTTCACTGGTTCTGAGGACGCTGACACACACAAGTGCACAAATGCTTGAGGCCACATGGCCTCTTACAGCCTGTTGGCCCAGGACCCAGGCCCAAGACCTCACCTTTATCTTTGTCACATGTCATCTAATTAGCATTGATCCTGTCATGTAAGCCTGTCAGGGCTGTTTTAAATCCTGCCTCTATACCCAAATCCTTCTCCTACTTGCAGCTATCACAGGAAGCCAGGTAGAAAAAGGATTAGAAGTGTGGGCTCAGGCCGGAGCTCCGAGGTCTAATATGGAGCTGCACGAGATGAGCTATATGACCTGACACAAGTTACTTGGCCTCTCTGTAGGGCTCAGTAGGGCTCTCTCAGTAGGGCTGTGTGAATGTTAGATGGCAGAGCAATACAGAGTATTAGACGAGGACTTGGCTCTCAGGGGGAAGGAGGAGGAGGAACAGGAGGTGGTGGTTGAAGTGGTGGAGGAGGAAGAAAAGAAAAGAGAAACTCAAGTCTATTCCTGTAATCAAGTCACTGAAGAAAATCTATCCTCAAAAGAAGGCTGGAGTTGGAGGCCCAGGGCTCCTAGCCTGCGATATCCCCACACAATCAGCCGGTCGCAGCCCTCAGACACCATGGTCCTCCATCGGATTCCGTCTGACAGGGGCCTGAGCCAAGAAGGCAAGAAGAAAACAGGACAGAATGTAAACAACATTCCTTGGGAGAGGACTCCTCCCAAAACCCAATCTCCATTGATGTCCAGAGCCCTCGGTTCCTCAGGTCAGGCCTGCCTCTGCCGACCTGACCTCTCCTTCCAGGAAAAGACACAGCATTGCTCATTTACTAGAGGCCAAGCACAGACTAAACACTCAGTTCCTGTGAATTCATGAGCTCCCCATCCATCACCACGAAGGGAGGCTCCACCTGACTCTGCAGAGCTGGTTTCCTCATCTATAAGGCAAGGATGGTGCAATCTCTCCCCACAAGGGGGCTCCTCACCATGAACGGGCCAGCACACAGGGAACCCTGAGGAGCATCACCTCACCCCACAAGTACACCTGTCACCTCCCATGCTGGGGGGCAGAGGGGGGCAGAGCCTCAGAGGGGTAAGGGCAACTTCTATGGTTTCTCCACTCACAGCGGGTAGATTCCTCTCCCACTGCACCCTGAGAGAGTTCGGCTGAAGGACCTGGCCTGGCGCAGAGGCCACCACCACACCCCCCTCCCCACCCCCACCCCCGCAATGGGCTGCGGTGAGTGGACAGGAGGCTGGAGCAGGCTTAGACCCCAAGCACCATACTGCCCTCCTCATTTGCTCCAGGCTGAAGCTGCATCTTCAGACTGAATGAATCAGATAATCAATAAGTCCTCCAGAGCAGCCAGGCGGTTAAAAAAAAAAAAATAGAAAAAAATGCCTCTATGCCTGAGGAACTCGGTAATTAACCCTGGCGTGGAGACTGGCTCTGTCTGCCGGGTGAAATTGGCTTTCAGAAGGAGGGGTGAAAGAATGGTGGGGTGCCCCCAGCTGTAGGCAGAGAGGGGGCTATATGGAGCTGAAATCATCAGCCAGGACTGAAGCTCTGGGCAGGCAGGGTCTGGGAGGCAGGACCAGGCACACAGGATGGGATGCGCTTTGTACACACACCATTAATCTTGCAGCCAGCTCAGCCTGGGGAAAGATGGGGCGGCTGAGGACAGCTCAGGGTCACCTTTCCTATCAGCGTCTTCAGCCAGCCCGGGGCGGCCGCCATGCATCAGTCCACCCCTGGCTGAAGGTCGCAGTGAAAACAGCACTTGGAACAGTGGAACGGGGTGCAAAGAAGGGGCTCTGGGGGGCCTGAGAGAGCAAGGGCAGGGATGGCGTGAAAACAGACAGGGACCTCCCGGCCCGATGACAGCTCCGACCTCTGAAGACAAATCTCAGGGCGAAGGACACCATGTAGGGGTCACTTCTTGGCCCCAGGACATCAGGGAGAGGCCAGGTATGGAATGGCTCTAGAACCTTGTCAAGGTTGCCTGGACTTCAGTGTCCAACAGATTGGA
Source organism: Dipodomys merriami (assembly GCF_024711535.1). Lineage (NCBI taxonomy): Eukaryota > Metazoa > Chordata > Mammalia > Rodentia > Heteromyidae > Dipodomys > Dipodomys merriami. Next base: position 3,217,280 of record NW_027204270.1, read on the forward strand.
CTCAGTCTGGGCAGCGGGGTGGCTGGCCTCCAACCTCCAGTTTCTTATTCACCAAAGTCACAGGGAAGAAGATCGTAACCACGTACCAGACCAGGCCATGAGACCCAGCAGCCCATCGGAGATCCCTGTCAGCACCCCTTGGCACCCTGCCCTGTCCTAGGCACACAGGGAACAGGGAGAGGTAGCCAAGGAAGGATGCTGCCCCTCATGACTCTCAGAGAATCTTCTAGACTTGAACACAGACTCAGTTCCCTAGAAATCAAGTTGCTGGATCTGGACATGAGAGGGATGCAGAGGTATAAGCAGAAAAACACACATCTACCCGGTACAGAAACCCATCAGACCAGCCCAGAGCCCTGCGCTGGGGCCATCGAGGAGCCGGGGGAAGGAGCCGCGGGCCTTGGAGGCTTGTGAGGTTAAGAATGAGCCCACCGCCAGGCGGGTCCACTTCCCCGGTGTCCCCAGAGGAGGTTTCCACGCTGGGAATGAGAGATGTGGCCAGGAGAAGCCAAGCGCACACCCTGAGCCGTGGACGCCCTCTGAGGGGCCCTGCCATGTGGGCTCAAGGACAGGTCACCTTCGGGAAAGGTGGCTGCCTTGGTTGCCCACTGGCTGTGAACGAGGCCCCCGGCTGGCCGTGTTCTGACCTTCATATCAACTTGCAGGTTGTACAGGGAAGAAAACAAATTCAGAGAGGCGAAGCCACTTGTCCCAAGTCACCCAGCCATTAAGAGGGCTGCCCCTTCTTTTCCCAGGGAGCCCCCGCCTTCCCATCACCCTCACGCCCTCTGGGGCACAGCCTGGCCCTGACCACGCTGGTGGGCTGTGGAATTCCTCTCCCCACGGAGCATCCCCACCCCCGTCAGGCACTGTGAACGCCTCCATGGTTCAGATTAGAACTCTGCAGCTTACAGGTGAGGTCCATGCTCAACGAGCGCCCAGCTAGGTACCAGGGTGGGGCTCACTGGGATGGGGGATGGCTGGGCACCCACACCTCTGAGTCCAGAACCCCACAGAGACATGGACCGGGCCGCACTGACACACTCAAGGCCCTGAGGAAATGATTCATGAGGTGCATGCTGGGAGACCCGAGTGCTCTATCTGAACACACTGTAACTGGCTGGCTGCAGGGTACACTCAGACCACAGGACCCAGAGAGAGAGATGTGCCCCAGTGCTCTGACACACCAACTGGTTACAGACTGCTTGGGGTCTGGACGATACTGGCTTCCTTTCTGCCAAGATAAATGCTGGTGGGGACCTGCTCTGAGAAAGGCCACCGGAGTGCACTGTCAGGGGGAGGGCTGCCAAGAAGTGTTGCTAGGATACAGGAGGTACAGGACCAGGGTATGGGGATCCAGGGGCTGCACACGCATCTGCGGGCAGCCTGGTCAGCATCCACGGAGCAGGAGGATAAAAGGGATGGACACCAATCCCTGCTTTCAGTGTGATGGAGCCTACTAAGTGACAAGGGCTCCAGGCTGGTGTGAAATCTAATTGCTGAGTGTTTTGGTTTGGTATTAGGAACGTTCCACTTGGTAAATATCAAAGAGCTTGAAGCCTTCTCTGATCCTCTAGGCAAAGTTTACCATCGCTGCATTGGCAGTGAGTGAGGAACTTGCAAAAGCCAGGGGTGGGAGGAGGGAGGAGGGAGAGACCTCAAAAGAGGGAAGAGACTAAGAGGAAAGGACGGGGAGATTTAAAATGGAAGAAAGAGGAAGAAGGCCAGAGCAGGAGAGATGGGGAAGAGAGAAGGGAGAAACAGAAACTGGGAGATAGAAATGGGGAAGGGAGGAAAAGAGGGAGAGAAGAGGAAGATGAGGAAGGCAGGAAGGGAAGGAGGGGGAGGAGAGAGAAAGAAAGAAGAAAAAGAAAAAGATGGAGAGTGAAGGAAATAGATGAGAAGAAGAGAGACAAGAGATGAAGGAACAGGGGTTAGAGAAAGAAGGTTAGGAAGGGAGGGGTGGAGGGAAAGAGGGAGGGTGAGCTCACACCACAGGAAAGAGAAGGTGTTGAAAATAGAAAGAATCCACTAGAGGACCCAGAGGTGTGGGCTATGGTGTCTGTTCCATATGGCCTGGCTTTCTGGGCAATCGCTGCCTCCATCTGCTCTGCTAGCCCCTGCCCTGCCCCCTGCTGCCCTCCATGTGAGCCACAGGGGACAGAGCCACAGACACCGTGGTGGATACCGGCTGAGTCCTGGTGGACTAGGGGAAGAGGTAAGTGGGACGGAAGAGGTCATTTGTGCACATGTCTGTTCAAGGACCTGCAGCTTCCACATTTGCATCTTAGAAATACGGTTCCAGAGTCATCTGGAACGTGAGCAGAGCCCTTGCCTCAAATGACACGCGAGCAACAGCAAGGCCACCGTGTGTCCAGGGAGCACTGGTAACCGCGGCCACAAGAGAGCTCCGTCTCATCTCTCCAGGGTAAACCACGAAAATCTGCATTTCCTACCATTGACACGGACTTAATTTCTCTATTAAGTAAAAGGTTCCTACCAAAAACAAAATCAATAAGACAAAGAAGTCCAACAGCCTAACAAGAAAAGATAGTTTACAGAAAAGGAATTGGAAGTGGCTCTTCGATGTATGAGAATGTAATGAGCTTCCCTGGAAAGGAGAGCAGAGACTGGATTCACCACCACCGCCACTACTGCCACCACCACCATCACCACCATCACCATCACCATCACCATCACCACCACCACCACCATCACCACCATCACCATCACCATCACCATCACCATCACCACCACCATCACCACCATCACCATCACCATCACCATCACCATCATCACCACCATCATCACCACCACCACCATCACCATCATCACCACCATCACCACCACCATCACCATCACCATCATCACCACCATCATCACCACCATCACCACCACCATCACCATCACCACCACCACCATCACCATCACCACCACCACCACCATCATCACCACCACCACCATCATCACCACCACCACCATCACCATCATCACCACCACCACCACCACCATCATCACCACCACCACCATCATCACCACCACCACCACCATTATCACCACCACCACCATCACCATCACCACCATCACCATCACCACCATCACCATCACCACCACCATCACCACCACCATCACCATCACCATCACCATCACCACCATCACCACCACCACCATCATCACCACCATCACCATCACCATCACCATCATCACCACCACCATCACCATCACCATCACCATCATCACCACCACCACCATCACCATCACCATCATCACCACCATCACCACCACCATCACCATCACCATCACCATCATCACCACCATCATCACCACCATCACCACCATCATCACCACCATCACCATCACCACCACCACCACCACCATCACCATTACCACCATCATCATCACCACCACCACCACCACCACCATCACCATCATCACCACCATCACCACCATCACCATTACCACCATAACCATCACCACCACCACCACCATCACCACCACCATCACCATCACCATCACCATCACCACCATCACCATTACCACCACCACCACCACCACCATCACCATCACCATCACCACCACCACCACCATCACCACCACCATCACCACCACCACCACCATCACCACCACCACTGCCGCTGCCACTACCACCTCCACACCACCACCCAGAGTGGCAGTGTCACATCACAGCTGGGGCAGGAGAAGAAGACCGAGAGGGGTGGGGAGAGGGGCCATGGCCTCGTCCTCCCTAGCACAGACAGAATGCCCTGTGGTCTCCCTTCCCGCAGCCACAGGACCTCAGAGCTCGTGTTGGCACCATCGGGTGTGGACACGTTGTCAGTGGGTGCCATCTGTCGGGGGTGGACACATTGGAGGTGGGCACGTCGGGGGTGGGCGCCGTCAGGGGTGGAGGGGGGGCACTGTCGGGTCTGGGCACGTCGGGAGTGGGCGCCGTCAATGTGGACACGGTCGTGTGTGGGCACAGTTGGGTGTGGACACGTCGGGGATGGGCATGGTCGGGGGGTGGGCACGACGGGGTGGGCGTGGTCAGGGTGGGCGCCGTCAGGGGTGGGCAGGTCAGGGATGGGCGCCATCGGCGGTGGGCGCTGTCAGGGGTGGGCAGGTCAGGGGTGGGCATCCCCGCACCCTCCTAAGCTCATGTTTGCCGGCGTAGGGGCCTTTCCCGGCTTCCACAGGCGCAGGGCAGAAATGCACCCCCAGAGGAGGGGCGGGGGAGGGGGTGCAACCATGGGGGCGGGGCAGAGGGGCAGGGGCAGGGCGAGGGCACGGGGCGGGGCCTTGATGGGGGTGTGCTACAGGGCGTGGCGTGTGGCATGTGCGGTGGGCGGGGCCTTGATGGGGTGTGGCGTGTGGCTACAGGGCGTGGCGTGTGGCATGTGCAGTGGGCGGGGCCTTGGTGGGCGGGGCGTGGGCTGTGGGCGGGGCCTTGTCGGTGGGCGGGGCCCTGTGAGCGGAGCACTGCGGCCCAGCAAGGGGAGCAGGCGGGTGGAGGAGGGCGGTCCAGGCCCCGGAGGACGCGGAGCCATGGCAGAGGCCGCTGGGCAGTCTGCGGGCACTGTCTTGGCCTCCGGAGTGTGACGGTTGGGTGAACGGCTCTGGGGCCCGCTGGCCCGGATTCCATGCCGGGCTGATGGCCGGCCAGGTGACCGCAGGCCCAGCCCGACCCGACGCCGTTCCGAAGGCCGTGACCCTGGCTCCCCTGCGAGGGATGGCGGCAGCACCGTCTCCGGGAGAGGACACCGAGGGGTGCGCGGGGACAGGCTGCAGGCGGCCCAGCGCGGGCGGGCGGCTCCTCTGCCCCTCCTGGGTCGGGCATTCAGGACGGAGATCCCAGGAAAGGGGGGCGGCTGATGCGCTTCTGCAGCTCCGGGCTTCCCCCGCCCGGCTGGGACCCCGCCTCCGGCCAGGCCAGGCCCTGGGGGCCGAGAGGAGCGGCTTGCTGGGAGGGACGTGCAGGGACATGTGGGGACGTGTGGGCCCCTCCGGCCAGGCAATTACCCGAGGAGATAGCATTGATTAACACATTAATAAATAACGTGCTATTAAAAGATGGTCTCAGACAGCCCGGGATAATTGCCTTGGTGGGGAATGGCCTCTGCCTCGTCTCAAGATGCCTTCCTTGTGTCTCGGTCCTCAGTAAATCCAGAAGCTGTTCTGTGGCCTGGCTCTGACCCGACCCTGGGGAGGCAGAGTCCTAGGCTGGGTTTGTACAGAGGCCGAAAGGATCAAGGGCAGATGAAGCCCAGAATATCTCCTGGTGCCCTGAAGCCAGACCAGGCAGACAAGGCTCCCCGGCTTTCCACTGCTCAGCTTCCTGCTAGGTCAGGCTGCAATCATAGAAACTCTGGCTCAGCCCCCTTCCCTCTAGGATCAAAGCTCCAGGGCCAGCCTGCCCAGGACTCGGTCCTCCGGGACGAGAATTTAATGCCTGGATACAATCCAACCCATCATAAACAAGTTTGGGGGCTGTCCTGGGGACAGCCCTGCCTACCTACCTCCAAACATTCTCACAGCAGTTTGCCTTTGGCTCTGATTCCCTGGCAGGTCCACTCCTGGACTCTCCTGGCAGGTCCTGTGCTATGGTCTGCAGGAGCATGAGGCAGCGGGCAGAAGGATCACCCCCATCCCTGAGCAGCAGCAGATGACAGCCAAGACCCCACACTACCAAGGGCCTGCCCTGTGGACCTCCATCCGCTGCAGCCCAGTGAGGAGCTTCCTTCGCCTCGCCCCACCCAGCAGGAGTAGCAGGTGGGGCCGCCGGAGCTGAGGAGAGGGAGGACCCATCCTGCCAGGCAGGTACTTGCTGTGGGATGGAAAGTTTGTGCTGTGTAACATCCATCCCCGCTCCCCGACCTCAGCGCGCCTCCCAGGGTGGGCTTCCCCTGTTCACCCTGGGGACAGGAGGCAGTGCCGCTTCTCAGGGGCAGCCCACCCTGTGAGAAACCCTCACGCTGCCTGCCACCCACCCTGGAGCACCGTGGGGAGGTGGCACGGGGCACCTCTAGACATATGAAGGGACTCACAGCTGGGCCTGCATGAGAAGCCGGCGTCCCCAGCCCACAGCACCTCCCTGGCTCCCAGAGGATGGTGTGAGGGGAAAAGAGGCTGCCTGCTACCCGGGTTTCCAGGAAATGCCATGGCTTCATCTCAATTGTGACTGGATCACCGTGACCTGGAACCCTGGCCAGAGGAGGTCGCCCGGGTCCCGAGCTCGTCTGCAGTTAATGGAGAGTCCCAGGTCCTGCGGTCAGAGCCCCACTGGCCTGTGGACTGTGCTCTTTGGCACCCCTGGCAGAGGGCATGCCCTCTGAGGTGAGGCAGACCCTCCAGCTGGAAAATTCATCCCGCAGCATCAGGTAGAGATCAGTACGTTTAAAAGGGGAGAAGGGCTGTACACAAAGCCTTGCGTGTCAACTGTGGAAGGAAAATAACTGGCAAGTTCCACGGGTGACACTGCTTGGCGGCTGCTTCCTGGGAAGCCAGGAAGCCAGAGAGGCCAGGCCAGCATGGAGGGCCTGGAGAAGCCGGCAGAGCCCAGGCTGCAGCGCAGGGGGCATGGAGGACGCTCCGTGGAGCAGGAGCACAGTTCTGCCATGCAGAGCTGGGCTCTGTGTACCCAGCAGGACAGGGGCTGCTGCTGGCTGCAGCGGTTAGCGGCTGGGGTGCCATCCAGCCCTTGCCACGCATCAGACACTGACACCCACAGCAGCCCTTCCGTCAGTCTCTCAAGAGACCACTGTCATACTGTGTCACATGAGCAGACCAGGCATCCAGGTGAGGGGCCACATCCAGGGTCTCCTGGGCAGTGTGTGGCAGAGCAAAGCAGCAATCTCTAGAGTGTGCCTCACCAAGAGACCCCCACATCTGGGGGTCCAAAAGCCCCCTCCATGGGCTGTTCGATGTTCCAGAACAGCATCTCCACCTCCCAGGGAACCATCTGGAACTCATGCCTGCAATCTCCTATCTCCACCTCGCCCTGCCCAGGGCCCGCTGGGGAGGAAGGGAGCCCCGCAGCCTCCATCTGGAGCAGGGAAAGAGAGGGTTACCATGTTCTTATGGTCCCCACCTTTCACCTGCACATGAAGAGGGGCCTCGGGGCTGGGGTATGTGGGAATCAGCAGTTCTCCAAGTCCTTACAGCTCTCCTCCAGCCTCAGTCCCCGCACTTGACAGCTAAATTAAAACCACCAGGAAAACAAGCGCCGGCCTATAAAATATGAATGAAAGGGTCAAGAAAGCCTGGGACTGTGCAAAGTGGTCTTTCCCACCTGGGGCTGGTGTGGATAGAAAGGGAAAGTGGCTGGGCCAGCCTTCCCTCCATCCCTCCCTCTTTCTTTCCCTCCCTCCCACCAGCCACCAGCAAGGCTACACCTACACAGGGCCGCGTGCACGCGTACATGCATGGCTTACAAGTACACGCTGACTCCACATGTATAACTGTGCACACAGCCTGCGTGCATGTATGAATGTGTCCACGTGTACACACGGAGAGACATGCATGCCTGCCTGTCCTAAACTTCCTCAAGTTCTCTGCTGAGTATCTGCCACATGCAGGCCCGGCGGGGCCCCAGGTGACATGGCGCCTCCAGGGTGAGTGGAGCAGGTGGTAGCTGCAGAGCAACAAGCCTGTGAGAGCCAGGGGCAGGAGGGGTGGGAAGCTGCTGTGAAAATCCAGAGGACGGAGCTCCCCTGGGGGTGGGCGTACGTGCGCGGAATGAAATTTACACATCCCAGCTCAGTGCCCACACCCTTGGGCCCTCGTCTTTATTTGTTGAAGGATCGTGTGTCCGGTGACAGATGGAAGGTCACCGGTGTCCCTCCCGCCCTCAGCCCCAGGCCTGCCGCTGGCCGAGTCCGGCTCCTTGCCAGCGGTGTGGGGGAGCGGGAGGTGGTGGATATCGGAGTCCCCGTGAAAATCCCAGTTCCAGGTGCATGGCTTGCTCTCATGGCTCAAGTGCTTTATCATGGAAATGCCTGGTGGTTTTTACAAAAGGAATAATGTGGCGTGTGGGGTTTTAATCCTTGTTCTTTCTCCAGACATAGACACGTCCACAGCCATTCCGTGAGTCCCTGGTTGTTTCGGGAGCAGCAAGCAGACAACAAGGATGATTTATCTTAATCCCCACGCTAGTCTTTGAAGTTAGAGGTGCTTACGTGCCTTCGAGTCCCAGCACCACCCTTCACCGTGTGGGCCGGGCTGCCTCGCTTCCCTTCCGAGCCTCATCGCTGCTGGAAGAGAGGTCAAGCCGTGTATCTCCCAGGGCTGCGTGAGGCAGAGCAGTCCACGCTGCGCTGCCGTAACGACTGTCCCCGGAAATCTCAATGGCCTCAACCACAAAACCGCTTTCTCCTTCAGCTCTCGTGCCCATCGTGGGTGGAAAAGGTCCTGGGAAAGTGGTAGTCGTTCGGGGACACAGGCAGGTGGAGCTCATCCCAGAAGATGTTTCCACAGTTCCAGAGGGTGAGCAGAGAAAACACAATAAGCCTCACGCTGTTTCTTATAATCTCCTGCCGTGAAGGGGGGGTGCTCATGCCTTCTGCACCCAGGCTGCGGCCTGAACTCACCGAACTAAGAGGGGAGCGAGGGGGAGCCAGTCACCGGGGAGAGCCGAGGACTGGAGCAGAGGTGGGGCTCACTTAATGGAGAAGTCCTGGTCGCTCTTTGCCGCTCACTCCCAGCGGCTGTGCGTCAATCTCCGCGGTGGTTCCTTGTGTGAGTCACCAGTGCGTTATCTCCCAGCTCCAAAACATGTTGGAACAGGAGCCCTGGGTTGAAAGGCAGGTTTCCTTCATGTTTTCCTAAAGTGGGGGGTTGGTGGGCGTCTCGCGGGGCGATGATAAGAGGGAGGCAGTTAGGAAAGGCTCCCTTCCTAAGCCATGGTGGTGTGGGACTGGCAGAGCCCCCCAGGGGTCCTCTGTGACCTCACAGCCCCAGTGATCACTGCAGCATTCCAGCATGGAACCCAGGGCTCCTGGGATCTGGAAGTTGCCCCTGAGGACGGCCCGGGGTCCACACCCCACTCTGCTTCCTTCTGTGAGACTCTGACCGACCGTGGTGCTTGGGAGAACCCATCCCTGGCCAAAGTAACCAGACTCACCCGGTCCTCAGGCAGGGAAGGGGCCAATGGTGCTGGCCTAGCGGCCCCTCCGGCCACCCAGCCCAGCCACCACTGCGAACGTCCATCATCCCATAGTCTGAAACACGGTTCCTACCACCACGAATATTCCTTTCTATTTGACATCTCTGAGGGAATTTCTGTCTCCTGCTTAGATCCAGATCATCACGCTTCCTCATCCTCACACACACTCACTTAAGCACCCCAACCAGAGTCCAAGATCAGCAGGGAGAAAGCAAAGACCTGATAGAAAAAAATAAAAGGAGTTGGGCTAGAGTCACCTCTCAGAGCCATCAGGGATCAAACAGAGTTAATGAGCCTAAGGTGAGATATTCAGCATCTCAGTGACCCAGGATCAAAACCTGACAAAAGCCTCCAATGTTACTTCACGCCTCTCTGTTGGGCACACAACGTTAGGAGAGAGAATAAAATATTCCAAGGGCTGGTGACACAAATTGCTGCAGACTGGACAAATGGGAATTTTCATGCTGCTGGGGAAATACAGAGGGAAGTGAGCAGGCCCTCAGACCTCACCTGGTGAAGTACAGTGTCTAGATCAGCACATCAGCTCAGTGGGGAGCAGCCTTTGATGGCAGAATTCAGAGATGCAGAATTCTCATCTATGGGGCAAATATTGATGGAAGGCAAAAGTAAATTTCTTTGGGACCAAATGTCTACAATTAAACACACACACACACACACACACACACACACATGTAAATGAAGAAAATTACATTTGTTCCGGGTACACATACTCAGCAAAGGCATGAATGGAAAGGCAGGGAGGGAAAGGCAAGAGGACTGGATAAAGGGAGGAAGAGCACTCAACCCCGTCGGATCAGTAATGCTGTTGGTTTTTTTCTCTTAAAACCAAGTTCTGATGCAAACGTGTCAGGGAGCTGTCAGGTATTAATTTTCACTGTGTGGCACATGAAGGCTGCTATTATTCTTTTTTTTCCTTTGCATCTTCTCCTACCGTGGTAATATTGTGCAGTATCTTCAAAGCTTGCTGGGGCACAAAAGGAAGTGTACCCCTGGGGTGGGTGGCCATGCTTATCTGTAGGGAGTAGATTCCTAGCTTCCTAGCTTGCTGCTGCGTCCTTCTTGTGCATTATCTCCATTTCCTTTTGTGAGGACTCATTACTGTCGTGATAAGGAACCGTGGGTTTTAATTCCCTGCATCATGAGCAGGCCATGCCCTGGCCGGGAAGTCGGGGTGAGGTAAGAGCAGGCCTGGCTCACCTGGCCAGCCCCAGGGCGGCTCTGCAGAGAAAGATACCAACACATGACTCTCCCCCCTACCCCGGCCAAAGAGTCAAGAAGACTGACTGATGTGAAATCATTCTGGAAGCTAAATCCCTGCCTTATCTAATTCTGTATCCTGAGGCTGATTAATTTAAGCTCCAAAATAAAATAAACATCAGCTTTAAGTAAGGATTAAGTACTCAGCAGGACCCTGAGTCGATCAAACTGACATTGTGCATTTTATGGTATGGATTGAGGGGGCTTCGTGGGGGGGCAGGGGGTTGGTGCACCAGTGAGCATGCTCTGAGCTACAGAGAGAATATCACCAAAGCTTTGATTCAGGATTATCTCCATCTTTAGTCTTGTTTCTGGATGCCTTCAGAAAACCCAAAGGCCCACAGGAGGAAGCCTCTTGTCCCTTAGCCTCGGTGTCCCCATGAGGAATGGGGCTCCTCAGAATAGTGGGGTAGGACACTGGAGAAAGCTATCCACCTAGCTGCCTACAGGTGCAAGTGTGAGGAAATCCCTCTAACACATGGTATTGAGCTTTAGACCTGGAAACAGTGTGCCAGGACATGAAACAAGTCACAATCTCCCCAAGGGAGGCCTTGTAGCAGCTGGACAGAATCCAAAGGATGCTAAAGCCAACTGGGAAGGGCAGGTATTAGATAAGAAAGACAGAGTCTGCTTGAGATGCTTTGTAACTGAGCCCCCAAAGGGGCAGATTCTCCCCTACTGACAAAAATTTATACTCATGCCTTTAAGACCTTCCCAAAGATCAGAGGATAGAGAAGAGCAGGTTCTTGGCATATCTAGCCACAGACTTCTCATAGAAGAGAGCCCAACCATCCTGGGCCTGGGGCTGGCGACTCAGCGTATAGATACATCTGATTCTTTGATGCATGGACTTGGAGCTATGGACCAAGTGGAGACTCAGAAAGGCATAAATGAGGAGAGAAGGTACTGAAGGAGAGAGTGGAGGAGAGAGACTGAGTGATGAGAAGGGAGTTTCTAGGATGCCCATCACTGACACACAGGTCTCTGCCCACAAGAAGTTGTCACATGTGACTCCTGACACACAGACACCAGCCTTCCACGCCACCGGGGGCCCGCGCGGCCAGCTGGGTGACAGGTACCATTGCTGCTGTTGGAGGAGCAGGGCTGTTGAATACTCGCACCCAGAACTGTCGGAGTCAGGTTTAAATTTATCACCCTGCTATTTTCTACTTGTCCCATCTGTTGTCTGGGCTTCTACTTCTTCTTGGTTTTGGTCTTCTTTGGGGTTGGTGGAGTATTTTTATTGCACTTTATTTTTGTCTGTTGGGTTTGTACAGATGACTATTTCTGTTCAGTTGGGTTTGAATTTTTGTACTTCTTTAATGACTATAGTACACCTTTTACTCAAGATCGACAGCCCTCCAGTGAAGTTATACCATGCCTGACACACATGCTGAATGGATACGCTTCCATTCCCTTCTTTGTGGCTTTTGGACCGTGGCCTTCAGGCATTTCTGTGGAGACTTGGTTTATCCACATGGTTACCATTTCCTGGGAGTTTTATGCCATTGTATAGATTCAGATTTTTACCTGATATCATTTTTCTTCTGATGAAAGGATTCACTTTAACCTTCCTCAAACGAGGGGCTGTCAGTAGTGAATTCTCCAGGTTAAAGAAGGTCTGCAAATCTCTGCACTTACTGAAGGGTGTCTCTGCAGGGTATGAATTCTCTATAGACCCATGTTTTGTCTTTGAGGACTTTGTGGATGATACCCCACCGTCCCCTGGCTGGCATTGCTGCTGACGCGAAGTCAGCTGTCATTCTCTGCTCTGTCCCTCGGTTGAATGCTGTCTCCTTTTCCTCTGGACATTTTTAACCTTCTTATCATCATCACTGGTGCTGAGCCATTTGATGATGAGTTTGGTGTTCTTATTTCCTGTTGAAATTCTCAGGCCATCAAGTTCATAGTTTTCATCAAATTTAAACTTTTTCAACCATAGTTTTTCCAATATTTTTTCTTCTCTCCATCTTCTTTATCTCCTGCTAGAACTTTGATGGCAGACACATCATGCTTGTCAGAGCTGGTTTTCTGTTCAATTTCTTTTCAACCTTTAGAATTCTCCATGTTCTTTTTTTTTTTTAAATAGTTTTCTACCCCTGTGTTTTCAAGTTTGCTAAACTTTTCTCCTACATGTCAAATCTGTTGTAAATTCTATCCATGTACTTTTCACCTTAGAAATTCAACTGTTCACTTCTCAAAATTTGATCTGAGTCTTGGATGTTTGCATTTAACAGGGGCAACTTTCCCTCTACTTTCTATTATTGTCACAACTGTTCTAGTGTCCTCTCATTCTGTCCTAAGAGTCATTTCTGTGTCTGTCTTTATCAGCTTTGCTTCTCATTATAGATTTTGGCTTCCTGCTTCTTGGCACACCTGATCATTTTTGGTTGAATGATAATGTAAGTTTTATTTTATCTTTTGTTGGATATTGTGGGTTCCTATAAATATTACTAAATTTTGTTCTAAGATACAGATTAATTATCTGGAACAAGTTTAGCTCTTTGAAAGTTTTCTTTTAAGACCTTGTAGATAGGACCAGGACAGCCTTAGCCTAGGGCTAATCTTCCACACTGTACTGGAACAATCACTGTCCAAGGTCTCTGCCATGTTCTGAGAAGTACATGTTGAATATCTCTTTTCCTGAACTATAAGTAGACTTAACTCATCAAAGAGCTATCCATAGAAAAGACATGAAAGTTGAAGGGGCTATTGGGAAAAAGGAAGGAGACCAAAGGGAGGGAAGAACAAAAGGGACCAGAAGGGTGAACGTGATCAGCATACATTATTTTAAAAGATAATGTTAATGATTGCACAACTTTGTGGCTATACTGAGCACCATAGTATTGTATATTTTCAAAGGATAAATCGTATGATATGTTAACTATATCAGAATCAAAAATATGAGGTGTTAAATAAAAAGAAAAGAAAATGACTGGGTGCCAGTGGCTCATGCCTGTAATCCTAGCTACACATGAAGCTAAGATCTGAGGATCCTGGTTCAAAGCCAGACCAGGCAAGAAAGTCCATGAGACTCTGATCTCTAATTAACTACCAAAAATGTCAGAAGTGAAGCTATGGCTCAACTGGTAGAGTGCCAGCTTTGAGCAAAACCGTTCAAGGACAGCATCCAGAGCCTGAGTTCAAGACTCAGGACCGATGTGCACATGTATACACACATATGCATGCGTGCGCGCACACACACACACACACACACACACACACACACACACACACACACACACGGCAAAGTGATTCAGACAGACTAGAAGAAATGGATTGCCAGGCACTGGTGGCTCACTCCTGTACCCTACCTATTCAGGATGCTGAGAACTAAGGATGGAAGTTCAAAGCCAGCGCAGGCAGGAAAGGCCATGACACTCTTATCTCCAATAAACCACTCAAAAAAACAGAAGTGGTGCTGTGGCTCAAAGTGGTAGAGCAGTAGCCTTGAGCACAAAGAGCTCAGGGACAGCATCCAGGCTCCATGACCAACAAAAGGAAAATAGATTTAAAGCATATGAAGAAAAAGGAAAAAAAAAAGAAATGTTAAACAATGTTTATGATTTTGCTATCCCACAAGAGAGGAAGTGCCTCACACTTGTAATTGTAGCTACTCAGGAAACTTAAATCTGAGGATCATGAATCAAAGCCATCCCTGGGAAGACAAATATGAGAGATTTTTGTCTCCAATTAGCCAGCAAAAAGCCAGACTGAAGATGTGGTTTAAATGGTAGAGCACCAGCCTTGGGTGATAAAGCTGAGCAAAAGCTCAAGGACTTGAGTTCAAACCCTGGTACCAACATCAAAAAAAAATGTAGTAAATGATAAGATAAAGATATTTTATAATGCTAAAGGTTTTCTTAATACTGAATATCTCAGCTGAAATCCTTTGGACTGGATTTCTCCTTTTCTGGATTCTTTCAGATTGGTGATATTTGCATATAGATCATGAGATTATCTTCAGGACAGTCCCCAAGCCTAAATATGGAATTTATTTATGTCTCATGGAGAGCCTATACCTATAGTCTGAAGGAACCACAATACAACATTCTTCATAATTTTGTGCATACAACAAGATTTCATGGCGTGGCGTGCAATTCACCAGTTGTGGCATCATGTGGGTGCTGACAACATTTCAAACTTTGGAGCACCTTGGATTTTAGAAAGTCCCTGTGGTACCATGGGAGTGCCCCGCAAACCTGGCTCGGTGGGAGGGTTGAGTTAGCAGGCTTCCTTCTGTCCCTCTCTTCAGTCTTGGGGCATACACACACACACACACACACACACACACACACACACACACACACACACACACACACACACACACACACACACACACACACACACACACACACACACACACACACACACACACACACACACACACACACACACACACACACAGACGTCGATATTCAGATGTGGACACTGGAGAGTGTGGGTTACAGCTTTCCCCTCTCCGGTGCTCTGAGTACCTTCATCTGCAGGGTTGGACTGAGCTGCCTTGGCATCCCCAGACCCTCCAGCCTCATCCCCTCAGCTCAGGAGTGTCCTCAGGCCTAGCCTCTCCCTCCCTGGGCTGTGGACTGGAAATCTATGGAAACAGTGTTTTTTAACCATCGAGTACACTTTCCCCTCCGTCCTGCCTGGAGAGTGAGGAGCAGGTGAGACCCGCCGCCCGCACTGTCTCTCCTTCCAGGCACCGCAGCAGCTGTTGGACGCCCTTATGTCACTGCCTAATGAGTCCCTCACCACTCACTCCCCGGCCTGGGGAGTCCTAGACCTTCACACTGTCACCCAAAGGCACATCTGTCAAGGAATCTATAGTGATCAAAGGCCGGATGTCGAATCATTACAGGCCAGGATGGACACTCGGAGGGGCACTTGAGCACAGCAGTCCTAATTAGAGAGAAGGTCTTCAAGGAAGCCCCCTCAAGAGCCCCTTCACACATTACAAGTCTGCTCTGAAGCGGCTTGTAGTATTGGATATGGGAGTTCAAGGTGGCAAGTCCTCAGACCTTCTTCCTGAATGGCGGAGTTGATTATCATGTCCTTCCCCCTCCCCAGCAGAAATCAAAGCTGTGATTCCTGCTTCCCGGTGAATTGAGGAAAGAGAAGTGCAGAAGCCTGGGTCCGACCTATTCCTGGAAGACGCTAGACAGCTCCTAGAGATGAAAATAATGACCACTAATGGATATACATGTTTAATGTTTCAGTTACTGGTAAAATTAATACTCTGTTTAATATTAATAGAAGCGATGTGCATCTCCCGGGCTGTTAATCTGCTACCTTTCCACGACGTCAGATGTAAAAATAGCTCTCCGTGATTAGCCAGGTGGGACGAGCCGGGGCAGGTCAGGAGAAGGAAGACCTGAAGAGTGATAATGGGACAGTGACAGCCAAGTGCACCCTAAATCATCGCAGCTCATCAGAATTCTCAGGGAGAAGGTTTTCATCAAACTTCATTCGGGGCCTCATTCATATTCAACAACTAATGGGTGGAGGCCTTCTTCCTTCAGAAGGCCAGAAACTGAGCTCCTAATAGCAGGAAGAAGAAGGTAGCTCAAAGAGGGTGTTGAGCCCAGAGGCCAAGTTCATGGTCCTGATCTCATGGCTAGGTAACAACTTCAAACAGTCACCAGAACTAAACGAATACAGGGTAAGCATCTGCCACAGACCAAGCACTGTGGTCACAGTAAGACTCAGCCCCTGACCCAGGGAGCTTGTAGCTTCTACACTGCTGGGACAGACAGAGAGAAGAGACAAGTAACTAATAGAAATCAAGCCAAGAGTTAGACATCCAAGAAAACAGCACCAAGTCCCGCTGAGCGCTCTGAAGGAAAGCGGGAGCAGAGCTGACGGTGGGGACAAACGTGGCAAAGAGAATACAGGGCCATCTTGAAGGAGATTCTCTGGGAAGTTGCAAAGGAAACCATCTTCCTTGCCCCTTGTGGAAGAGGGAAGGGTTGTGGGATTGGGGCAATCTGAAAATGGACAAGGGCTGGAGTTTGAAAAGGGCCAGAAGAGGGACACCAATGTCTCAGAGAAGAGGAGTTTGGTGTCTCAGGGAAGGGGAGGAGGTGAGGGCCACGGCACCCACATGTCTGGCAGCAGGTGGCTCTGTGTGAGAGCTGACGGAGTAACCACCTTCCAGCCTCTTCCTCCTCCCACATGTCCTCCCTCTGCTCCTGGGAGGAGGGTAAGGGCAGAGGGTGCTAGCTGCCTGGAGGCTGGAGGGTAAAGAGAGGTAGATACTAGCGGATAACAGGCACAAAGATCCTGAGGTAAGAACGTAAGTCAGCAAAGAGATGAACTTTTCTGTTGTTGGTTGATTAGCTTCATTGTTTGTGACAAGAACTCACTATCTTACTATGTAGCTCAGGCTGACCTTGAACTCATGATTTTCCTGCCTCAACTTCCCAAGGGATAAAATGACAGCTGTTCTCTACCACATTGGACTCTGAAGAGATGAATTTCATAATCTCAAGAAAGGAAATGGTTCTGAGTATGAGATACACAAATAGAGTAACACTATAGGGAAACATGATGTATGGGATCCAGCCACCAGAACTTGAATGTGCCAACAAACCAAAGAAAGAGACAGACAAAACCAGGATTATTTCTTAGACAATCAATACAGACAAGAATGGAAGGATAGATGGATGGATCAATTGATCAATTGATTGATCAATCAATAGATGGGGGATGGATGGATGGGTGAATGGATAGATAGATGGATGTGGAGATGAATGGGTGAATGGAAGGATGGATGGATAGATGAATGGGTGGGTAGTTGATGGATAGATGAATGGATGGGTAGATAGATGGACAGATGGGTGGACAGGTGGATGTGTAGATGGGTAGCTGTGTGGATGGATGTGTGAGTGGATGAATGAATGGGTAGATGGGTGGATGGAGGAATGAATGAACAGGTAGATGGACGGGTAGATAGATGGATAGAGGTGGTTGGATGGATGTGTGGACAGAAGGACGGACGGATGGATGGGTGGATGGACCCATCATAGCTGCAAATGTGACTGGGTCTAGCCTGTCCCCAGGGCCTGCCCCTTTCCCTGGATGAATGTGTGCAGGGTTCCAGCATAGCTCATCTTGCTGTGTGAACTTGAAAAAGTCTTTTCCACACTCTAAGTATCAGATCACTTCTTTGTAAAACAAGAGAAGCTGCTCCTGATGTTTGCAAAGTGGGTGGGAAAGAGAACAGGGGCTCCCAGAACTCTCCAGTGAACCCCTTCTGGTGAGGCTCCTCTTTCCCACGTCCATGTATTTCCTTCCCTGTGAGTTTTACAAATAGTCTTTCTAAAGCTGGGTGCTGGTGGCTCACCCCTGCCTGTCATCCTATCCACTCAGGAGGCTGAGATCTGAGGATCACAGCTCAAATCCAGCCTGGGCAGGAAAGTCCATGAGATTCTTATCTCCAATGAACCACCAGAAAAATGGAAGTGGTGCTAGCCTTGAGCTGAAGAGCACAAGGACAGTGCCCAGGCCCAGAGTTCAGGCCCCATGACCAGCCAAATATACAGCTATATTCTTTCTGCATTCCCAGGTTTGGACTTGACTCTGGGTACAATGAGGCACACACAGACCTGACTCTGCCATTGTAGAGCTCAGAGTCCAGCAAGGCCTGGGGTGGTGGCTCTAGAATGTTCCTGGACACTGCAGTCATGGAGACTTCCTAGAGGAGACAGGACAGATAAAGAGCTAAGATGACAGAGCCCCCGGGTCTCACTCAGGGTCTGCGGAAACGGCCAGGCCCCAGCACAGGGTCCCCTGCGTGGGGCCCTGACAGAACCATGGAGGCAGCTTCCCGCGCTGGCCTGGAATCCTTACAAGTCCTTTGTGAGACAATCTCGCCGTGCATGCTGTGACTTGTTGGGACAGAAGCAGCCGACGGTACCATTGTCATCACACACGCCCCGTGGCAGCCTGCGTGAAGCCTTGGAAGGAAGTCTACTCCGGTGTTTGCTCAAAAGACTGCAGATTAGCGCACTCTGCCCCGTTAGGTGTTGATGACCCCCTTCTGTCTTCCGGCTGCATAGAGCACAGCCCACCCTCAGACGGCAGCTCATTATCTGTTCTTCTTCCCAATGGCATATTTCAAGGCTGGTAATAGGGCCGCCTACAGAGCAGTGTGTTACAGCCCAGGAGCCACAAGGCTCCAGCACCCCCGCACTCCCCCATCATGCCAGAGACATGAAATGTTTTCACTGGGAAGCCTCTGAGCCGGGGGAAGCGGGGGGAGGAAATTATGTAACCACGTGGTTCTGTGGCTCCTTCAGGGTCTCTGACAGCTAGGGAGAGAATCCAGGCTCTGATCGGCTTTCTGCACATGCTTGGCCACCCCAAGGAGCAGCCTGGACATCACCCGCACAGATTACATTGTCTTGTGGTCACATCTGGGGCCTGAAAGACTCCCATGTGGCCCCTCAAGACCTGAGCCCAGCACAGGGGAAATGGAGGAGGGCGGTCCCAGTTTCTACAGGACTGCCCATCAGGAGACGGGGGAGGCTCTGGCAGGGTGGCTTTGAGCATGCCACAGTGCCCTGTGCCTCAGTTTCCTCACCTGTAAAATGGGCTTTGTGAGAAGGCTGTTTTTTAGGGTGACAAGGTCGTGTCTTGCTCAGCAGAGCCCAGCACGCAGCGATGCCTGGGGCTGTCCACTGCTGTGATGCTGCCTGGCTCCCCTGTTCTTCTCCTCCAACCCCACTAACCAGGACAAAACGAGCATAGAAAAGCTCATTCTCCAAAGGCAAAGCCTCCTGCTCCTCACTGGCATCCCAGCGGCAGAAGGAGAATCAGCAATTAGCCCTCAGTAATAAAAGTTCCCAGGCCGTCAGCCAGGCTGCCAGAGGAATTTATGGACTCTGCGGAAGCCTGTGTGGCTCCAAGCAGTCTGTCAGGGGACACTTCCCAGGTAAGAACAAAAACAGCCCATCTGTCACTGCCACATCCTCCCCACAGACAAATACTAAAGCACCACTGTCTCCCTCCACACTCCCCAGCCTTCCACTGCGAGCCCGCATTATTTTTATAATCAGACACAAAAGCTAATAAACCCGAGCCCTCAACGCTCTGGTCAGAACACCGCGCCGCCCAGAGCCATCTACAGGAAGAGCTTGGCCGTCCCTGGAGCCCAACCAAGATCCATGGTGCAAATAAGTCATCAAATGTGTGAAGCTTCTTATCCTGTCCCAGATCAGTCATGAGCTTTGAGGGCCTACCTCAGCTGCAAGCCCATCTCCTGGGCTGTGAATGGTGGCCAGAAAGATGTATCCTTCTGGGGCCTCCTGTCCCTTCCACCTAGGCCTGCCTGGCTGGCTTTCATTCCCCACCCATGTATTAGGAGCGTAAAGAAGCAGGTTCAGCTGTTCAAAACTGCTGTGGTTTGTTTGCTACTTCTAGCTTGGAGACCATGCCTCCTGGCAGGGAAGCTGGCCACGCCTCCTAGCAGGGAAGCTAGCCACGCCTCCTAGCAGGGAAGCTGGCCACGCCTCCTAGAGGGAAGCTAGCCACGCCTCCTGGGTGCTGGCAGGGAAGTTAGCCACGCCTCCTAGCAGGGAAGCTGGCCACGCCTCCTGGCAGAGAAGCTGGCCACGCCTCCTAGCAGGGAAGTTGGCCATGCCTCCTAGCAGGGAAGCTGGCCACGCCTCCTAGAGGGAAGCTAGCCACGCCTCCTGGGTGCTGACAGGGAAGCTGGCCACGCCTGGGCACTGACAGGGAGGATGGCCACGCCTCCTAGCAGGGATGATGGCCACGCCTCCTGGCAGGGAAGCTGGCCACGCCTCCTGGCAGGGAAGCTGGCCACGCCTCCTGGGTGCTGACAGGGAAGCTGGCCACGCCTGGGCGCTGACAGGGAGGATGGCCACGCCTCCTAGCAGGGAAGATGGCCACGCCTCCTAGCAGGGAAGATGGCCACGCCTCCTAGCAGGGAAGATGGCCACGCCTCCTGGGTGCTGACAGGGAAGATGGCCACGCCTCCTGGGTGCTGACAGGGAAGCTGGCCACGCCTCCTAGCAGGGAAGATGGCCACGCCTCCTGGGCGCTGACAGGGATGCTACCTCCTGTGGGCCCACCCTAGGACAAGGAATCCAGTTGCCCACGGACTCCTTGACCAGAGGGGATTTAAGGTTCATCCTCAGAGAAGCTGGTGGGGCATGCAGTGGTGCACCGGACATCCTCCCCAGGAGGTCAGCAGCCTTGGGGATAGAAGCACCTCCCATCCATACACATGGCTTCCGAAAGCCTCCCAGAGAGCCTGGGGTCAGAGGCTGGGCTGCTGGACTGATCAGGATGCCATTGCGCCCAGACCACAGGCACAGGCCCCGGGCGGGGTGGATCCTGAGGGCAGGAAGCTGGCCAGGGGCAGGCAGAGGCCAAGGCTGTGGTTACTAATCATTTGGATGAAGGAAAAACAACAACTACAACAACCAAACAACAAACAGCTGCCACTTTGATAACTAGCAGAGCTTGGCAGATGCGTCCAGCAAACCTGCCACCGAACGCCAGACAGGGAAGAAGGGCGGGTTTTGTCCACCCCTGCTCCTGCCTGGCCAACACTCCCATGCAACCTGTCTACCCCCGCCAAGGTGGGCAAGAGAAGCCTTTCTGCTGGGGGGCTGGGGAAACACCAGAGTCCCAAAACCAACATTCAGCAGGTCCCTCACCACACAGTTAATCCCTGAGCCTGTCTTGGGTGGACAAGAGGTACTTTGGAGGGAGGTCAAGGAAAGTCACCTGGAAGGAAAGATTCCTGACCTCAGGGACGCCATCCCCAGACGCCTACTCATCCACGCTGCCAGCCTGTCACGAAGGTGGACACGGACGGGCCCGGCCTTCATCCTAGCCCTCACTGACATCAAGTCTCGGATTATGGGGCTGCTTTAAACATTGATAAAAGCTGGTACATGGTAGAGGGGTCCTGAGATCCAGCTGAAGGAACTCTTTTTAGATGGCAGGAGGAAAGAGGAGAAACTACTGTTATCTATAACTACCATGGCTCTGATATGCAAGAATTAGATCTAAAAGACCCTGGGATATGATCAATTTATACAGAATTCCAGATACACACACAGTGAGACCAAAAGAGGATCCTCTAACAAGAGAAACACAAAGGCACGATGCCTATGTGCCTCTCCATATTTATATAAAATATTATATATATTGAAATGAATTCCAAGATATGGAAATGAGAGGCCTCTTTTTTAACGTTTATTTTTTGATGATTCTGTATGTATGTATGGTGTATTCATGTGTGTATCTTCGGGAGGGTGGGAGAAGGTACTCAAAGGAACAGGAGTGGAAAAGTGCAGCAGACACAGATGAATGTGAACTCTACAACTCGTGGGTGGAGACGGAGGGAGGGAATGGGAGAGGGTGAGGAAACAGAAGACATTGCACTAAAGGAAATGTACTCATTACCTGACTCATGTAATCGTAATCCCTCTGTATATCACCTTTATAATAACATTAAATTAATTAAAATAAAACTACGATGGGCTGTCTCTCGAGTTGCCCATAAAATCCTGGTTCTTTTCCTTCTCCCCTAACCTTCCTTGGAGGTTGATGTTGTCACCTGACTTGCTTCGTCCAATGGAGAGAGAGCCGAGGGTAGGCCTGGCTGGGTGACTGGCTTGGTCCACTGGAAAGTCTGCAAAGTGAATAAGCAGCCACGTTCCCAGGGCTCTGCTATAGTGCACAACGCAGAGCCCATGAGGATCTCTCTGGGATGGTGTGGGACAGTGTGCTCTGGGCATTTGAACAGACAGGTCCTTTTTACATCTCTAGAGCGAGCGCCAGGGACGGCGGCGTGGTACCACACCCACTGTGTGCCCCACAAACAAAATGAGTCTTGGTCAGCCCCAATTCTGTGAGCAGGAAGTCCTCTGGGGAAGCTGCCCATCCCCAAGGAGGCTGCAGCGCTATGCCTATCTCCTGGGGGGCCCCAAAAGTGGCAGGGGTATGGGGTGGGGAGTAAACAAACTCCCCAAGATCGGGCAGCCCCAGCTGTGGCCTACTGAGCATAGATATTCCCCACCCCCACAGAGGAGCTGGGCCTTCAAATGCCTGCTCCACCGGCCCTGCCCTGATTCCACAGCTCTATGGGGGTGGCGGGGGGGGGGTCCCTTTGTCTTTAGCTCATACAGATCATGGGGGCCCCCTGTCCAGGCCCAGCATGGCCACGGCTACTCTCACTCAGAGCCTGGACAAGTCCTGCTGATGGAACTTGCCCCAGACACCCCCCACCCCAGGGGGCCTCCTCCCCACCACCCCAGAGCCCGCTGGGATGCTTTGAATTTATATTTGGAAACAGAGCATTTACTGATTAAAAATAGAACTAATGATTATCTTTGTTCAACAGAAGACAATGCTCTGGAAGGATCATCTCTCTCTCACACACACACACACACACACACACACACACTCACTCACATACCCTTCTCTTTCCATTTTTCTGCGATCTATGGCGTTTCCAAGTCTTGGAGAATTTTTCAGAGTATTTCTAAGAATAGCTTGGCCAGGACCCACGTGGAGGGCGTGAAATCCGCCCTTTTCACTCGAAGAAAAACTGTTCCCAGCCCTTCAAAGGGCCTCGCTGTGTTTGAAGCTGCAGGAAGCCCTCGTTCCTGAAAAGCATCTTTTTATCACATTAAGGTTGAAAGAGAGCCCTTTAGAATGAAAACCAGCAGGGAACTGAGCCCTTGCTGCCCCCAGCATCCCTCCTGTCCTTACCCACCGGGGTCTCCTCCAGAGGCTGCACAGCTGGGCATGGCCGAGCCTCCTGAGCCCACGGCCTCCTAGATGAGTGTCTCCCTCAGAGCCCCAGCTGCTGAGACCCCCCAAATGGACCCTGAGTGTGTGTGTGCATGTGAGAGACAGAGGAGAGAGAGAGAGGGAACAAGTCCAAAAATGACCTACAGCCACACATCTCCACCCAAACAACAAAAAGTAAGGGAGAAACAGGAAAACTGCACAGTGTGCGTGCATGAAACTAGAACAAACAGACAAACAACCCTGAATCTGACAGTGTCACTATCCGGACACGATAAGATCTCAGACCTGCTTGGTGTCTGTTCCCAGACAATCATAAGACCAGGAAAGGGCCAAATAATATAATAGCTTAAGCCTACGTAAGCATGCGTGTGCATGTGTGTATGTGTGCCTGTGTGTCTGCCTATGTATGTGCATGTGTGTACATGAATTGTGTGAGCGGTTTGTTGCTGACCAACAGAACTGCAGCAGTGACCTGAAACCAAGGCTGTTTGAGAAGGCCAGGGTGGGGAGGGGCAGCGGGGAGGTGGTGGGGCCAGTGGGGACCGTGGGGCTGACCAGCTGGGCCACTGGCCCCCTGTGACCTTGCGTAGGACTGTGCCAGGCTCTGCTCTGATTTTGGTGGGCAATGGGGCCGGTCATTCATGGGCATGCATGCTGCCCAGCACACCTCTGCAACTTTGCTCTTTGCTTCTCCATGTGCTTTGAGAGAGACAGACAGACAGACAGACTGACTGACTGACTGACTGACTGACCAGGCTTTCCTGCCCTGGGATCAAAGCCTTGCTCTCTTCATGATCACAGTGTGGCCTGTTACCTGGAGGAGCTTTAGCATGGAGGAAAGGTGGGTGGCATCTGGCTGGGGTTCAGACACCCGGAAGACAGAAGCGCCCTGCACCAGTGACACCTCCCTTCCCTCCCTCTTCCTCCTTCCCCCTCCTCAACCTCATCCTCCTCCTTCACCTTCCTCCTTCTCATCTTCTTCCTCCCCCATCCCCCTCATCCTCTTCCCCTTCCTCCCCTCCTCCTCCCCCACCTTACCACTCATCCTCCCTTCTTCCATCTCCTTCCCCTCCCTCCTCCCCTTCATCCCTCCCTCCTCTACCTCCCCCTCCGTTCCCCCTCCCCTTCCTCTTCCCCCTTCTCTTCCTCCTCACCCCTCCTCCTTCCATTCTGCTTCCCCCTCCCTCTATCCTTCCCCCCCTCCTCTTCCTCCTGCACACACCAGCCCACTCTGACACTCACAGGGCACAAGAGTGAGAGTCAGGGTAACATCCTGCTCCTCCCACTCAGTCACCGCTGCCCGTGCCTGCAGTCCAGGCCAGCTTGGCCCAGGGTCCCCTGTGGACCATCCGGGCACTTAGTGACCACCCTGGCCCCACCCACAGCCTCCCACAGGGTCCCAGCACCACTGTGGTGACCAAAGAAGGCTGCAGACATTGGCCAGTGTCCCCAGGGCTGGGCTGTGTGTGCCTCACTCCCCACCACACAGGAGGCCTGAACACACATCCTGTCTCCCTGCACCAATGAGCACGGGACAGGAGTCCCTCAGAGAAGGCGCCTCGGACAGATTGAGTGTGGCCTGGCCCTGTGGGGTTGGAATCACTTGGGCATGACTTAGACAGCCTGGGTGCCCGCAAGCCCACCCGTCCACCCTCCCACCCAGCTGTCTCCGTCTTGTCTCCTGTTTCTCTCCATCTGCCTATTGAGAGTGCAACAGGACTTTAACTAAACTTCTTATCCATCAAGGTGAAAGCAGGTAAGTAAAAATGAAAGGAGTGAGCATGGCTAGCGCCAGATCTCTCCCAGGCACAGAGATGACGTGCTAGACATTAACAATTTACTGGAGCCCTCAGCAGGCCATGGCAAGCCCTGGCCCCTGGGGCTGGGGCGGTGGCTCAGTGGTAGAGCGCATGCATGAGGCTCTGGGTTCGATTCCTCAGCACCACATATGCAGAAAAAAGCTGGAAGTGGCGCTGTGGCTTAAGTGGTAGAGCGCTAGCCTTGAGCTGAAGAGCTGAGGGACAGTGCCCAGGCCCAGAGTTCAGGCCCCATGACTGACAAAAAAAAAAGCCCCGGGCCTGCTCTTTCAGGAGACTGGGCCGGCTGCTGGCTGACCACAGCAGGGGCTCCTGGGGGGACCCTGGGGCCTGCCTCCAAAGCTCTTCCCACCCAAACAGCAGCTCCTGAGTGCAGCCCACTGCTACTCCGGCACCTGACTGCTCCTTCTTCCTCCTCATCCCAAGGTACGGAGCCCTGAGGACGGAACGCAGGACTCCAAAACCTCCCGTGTGTGCACGTGCACACCCAAGGGTCAGAGCCGTGTTCCCAGGACGTGGCTTTCTCTGCTCTGCTGAGGAATGCTGCAGCAAAGCCTGAAGTCCTGGCCCTCAAAAAGCAAAATCAGCGAGGCACCGGTGGCTCACACCTGTCATCCTAGCTACTCGGGAAGCTGAGATCTGAGGATCGCAGTTCAAAGCCAGCCCGGGCAGGAGAGTCTGGGAGATTCTTACCTCCAATGAACCAGTAAAAAGCGAGACGTGGAGCTGTGGCTCAAGCGGTAGAGTGCTAGTCTGGAGTGGACAAAGCTAAGGGACAGCACCCAGGATCTGAGTTCAAGCCCCCAAGACTGGCACCAAAAAGGAAAGGAAGAAGAGAAAAACAAATTCTAATCAACGGACACTTGAGAACACCAGACAGTCACAAAGAGAGAAAGAGAAAATGAGACAATGACAGGCTTGGTCGGAGGCTCACCCAGAGCCTCGGAGTGGCTCATTTTGTGCTGCCCTCACCACTACAATAAAGGAAGTCCTCGTGTGACTTCGAGGCGGTTATTTGTCATCCTTCCTGCAAACAAATCCCCCCGGCAGTGAAGGCCAGCAGATTTATTGGGAGAGAAAAGATCTATATTCCTGGGACTGCAGTGACGTTACCAGATTGGGTAATTGCTGCAAAAACAATAAATTACCCATTGATTAATTGTGTTTCTAGAGCCTTCTGGAGTATTTTTCATGCAGACAGCTGTAGACACAACAACAGTGAACCGGGACAGGGACAGGCCAGAGTCCCGCCCCACCACGACAGAGCAACCACTAACAAGATTCCACTCCCCTCACCAGGAAGGCCTCCCGGCACCACAGGTACCCAAGGGGCCCCGTTAATAAAGGCGGACTTTAAAATACACGTCCAGGCTCGGTAACAGAGCCCTTGCCTAACCCATAGGTTCCTTCCCCAGTACTGAAATTAAAACGATCTGCATGAGCTGCTGCGCGTGCCAATCAAGATGACTAAAATCGCGCCCCCCCCCCCCCGGGGCGGCTGGTGAGACTGCAGAGCGAAAACTGGCTCTCCACCGCAAGACGGTGGGAAGGGGCGCATCGCTCTGCCACCCCCTAACCACACCGCCAGCCACCCTGCTAGAATTTACCCAGGATGAGCAGGACAACAAACACGTGTCGGCAGGCACACGTTTATTCATAACAAAGGTCAGCTGTCATTTCTAAAACCTGCAAGCAACTGGCAAGTCCTTCTGTGGGTAGAAAGATACCCGCACTGAGGCTTTCCGTCTAACGGAACACTATACAGTGGTGAAAAACAGCCAACCATCAAACCGTGCGGTAACACGGTGTGTCCGGCACACACTGATAGGAGAAATCTGATGGTCACCGGCTCCATGGCATTCTGAGGAAGGCAAAGCACAGAGCAGAAAACCGAGCCTGGAGGCGCTACACTGAGGACAGCAGAACGCAACCGGGCACCATTGGAGGTGAATTTATCTATTGTTCCTCAGTTCCCTCCAGCTTTGGCCTTTAGAACAGAGAGCTTTCTTTCCATGGCTCCTTGTGTCTCTTGGATGACACCACACACACACACACACACACACACACACACACACCATGGTTTTGGTTTCTGATGCTGTGTGAATCTTGCATGGGTCCTGTCTCTGGGCTAGAGTCAGCTGTCTCCCTAAGACCCCTGCTCCCTCTGACTTGTGAGGCCAGGAGTGAACGGCAGGACATGGATGTATGCAGAACTCCCGTGTGGCACTTGAACCCCATGTGAAGATGTAAGAGGCAGGGCCCATAGGAAGCAGGGACGTCATTTACGCCGCTATTTAGCAGGGGCCTCCTGATCTTTAAAGGGTTTTCAGGAACTATAGCCCCCATCTTGTCCTTTCTCCTGAAGTGGGGATGCTGGGTCTGACCAGCACCATCTTGGCCACGTAGTGGATAGGAAATTGGGATTAACTGGTGCCATCTTGTCTTCATGGAGGAAGAAGGTGAAGTCCCACCTCCCAGGTGCTGGGCATGCCTGAATTCCTAGAGGCAGTATGTTACTGGACCTGCCGATCTTGGGTCATGAACTCTCCAACTCCTCGTGACCCTGCCCCCTGACCCTACTTAGTCTGAGACCAGCACAGGTAGCAGGAGGCTTTGCCTGGTGTCTGTGGCTCCTGGCTGTCCTCTGATCACCCTGCCGTCCGGCTTCAGCTCTCCATTGGGTCTGATCTGGCTTGTTGGTTTTGTTGTATTGTTTCTCTGCTCTTTCTTTCCTCTCCTGCTGTCATGGCGCAGTTTTCTGACAGTGTTCAGTGTATTCGAGGAGCTGCAGGTCTTAGTGACAGGAGTCCTCCCGCAGTCACTGGCTTCCCAATAAAGACTCCTGATTCAACCTCTCAAAAATGTGTTTTCTCTGTTTCTCACAACCGAGTTACTTTATCACACCCCTTTCTCCAGATGAGGGTCAGCATTTCCCCTTGGGAAGAAGCAAGAACACATCTTGGAAGCAGATACAGGGCCCTTGGCCAGGTCCTAATCCACCAGACATTACCCTTGCACCGTCAGCCTCCATGAGAAATTATTTCTGTTGTCTTCATTTGTTGTAGCAATGCGGACTCAGATGGACTCCCATCCCCCAACATCACAGGAGAGCCACCAGCAGTGGTGAAAGCCTATAATCCCCAATGCTCAGGAGGCTGAGACAAGAAGATCTCAAATTCAAGGTCAGCCCAGGCTGACTCAGGAAACCTCTGTCTAAATAACAAATAAACTGATTCCACAGGGCAGAATGCTGACAAGTCCCACTGAGCGGGGCAGGCCTTTCCCTCCCGGCTGCTCCCTCCGCCCTGCCTCATGTACCCCAAGTTCATCCCACCTCAGGGCCTTTGCACTTGCCGTCCTCTCTGCCTTGAGTGTCATTCTCTGGAATTGTCACAAGCAAACCCTCCTTTCTCTTCAGTTAAACATCACCTCCTCAGGGGAGCCCACTCTGAACACCCAACCTCAGCTCTCCCACTCAGTCTCCCTCCCCACCACGACCCTTGGTTGATTTTCACTCTCAGACCAAGGAGCACTGTTTGATCCCTCTCTTGTTAGAAACTGAGTTCTTTTCATTTTGGTCCTGCACTTGACCTGCAGCTTCTACCCCCTGACCCAGCACCCCCAGACTGCCTGGGGTCATCTGCCTCCCAGCAACAGGAAGAGTACCTGGATACAACAGGTGCTCAAATGGTTTGTTGTGTGAGTTAATTGATCGATGGATGGATCAATAGATCAATGGATCGATCGATGGATGGCTCAATGGATAGATCAATGGATGGATGAATGGATGGATGGATGGATCAATCAATCCATCGATCGATCAATCAATCGATCGATCGATGGGTGGATGGGTAGATGGATGGATAAATGGATCATACAATGAATGGATTGATGGATGGATATATGGATCAATGGATGGACAGATGGATGATGGATGGATGGATGAATTGATGAGTGGATGGACTGATGGATGGATGGGTGGGTGGGTGGATGGATGGATCAATGGATGGGTGGATGGATGGATAAATGGATCATATGATGGACTGATTGATAGATGGATGTATGAATCAATGGATGGATAGATGGATGATGGATGGATGGATAAATTGATGAGTGGATGGATTGATGGATGTGTGGATGGGTGGGTGGATGGATGGATTGATGGATCGATTGATGGATCGATGGATGGGTGGATGGATGGATCGATTGATGGATGGATGGATGGATTGATGGATGGGTGGATGGGTGGATGGGTGGATGGGTGGATAAATGGATCATACAATGAATGGATTGATGGATGGATCTATGGATCAATGGATGGATAGATGGATGATGGATGGATGAATTGCTGAGTGGATGGATTGATGAATGGATGGATAAATGGATTATACAATGAATAGACTGATGGATGGGTGTATGGATCAATGGATGGATGAATTGCTGAGTGGATGGGTGGATGGATGGACAGACCCATCTGTCTTAGTTCAGCCACACAGGCTGAGGCATGCTGGCAGGCACTTACATCCTGAGGTCCAGCATGTGGGGAGGTCCCTCTCCTAGCTCACTCCTGCTTGCCCTTCTGTCCTCAGGGATGCCACCCTGGTGATCGCTGTGCACAGCTGGGATGAAGGCTGGCACGCTCCCCCTAGTTCACTGGTGGAGATGGTGGTCTGGTCCTTTTTCTTTGCTCCAGCTGGCTTTGAACCCCGATCTTCCCAATCTCCACTTTCTGAGTAGTTAAATCAGCAGGCATGAGTCATCACAGCCAGCCTTCACTGGCCACTTTCAGGAGTTTTATTCTTTTTCATTTTCATTGTCTTTAACTTTTAGAAGTCTATTACATGTGTTGTCATAGATTTCTTTGGGTTTATCTTCTTTGGGATTTGGGATCGTTCATTTTTGTGTATGTGCCAGTCTGGGGTTTGAACTCAGGTCCTGAGTGCTGTCCAGCTTTTTTGTTCAGGGCTAGCGCTCTACCACTTGAGCCGCAGTTCCACTTCTGGCTTTCTGCTGGTTAACTGGAGGTAGGAGTCTCACAGACTTTCCTGCCCAGGCTGGCTTCAAACCTTGATCCTCACATCTCAGCCTCCTGAGGAGTTGGATGACAGGCGTGAGCCAGCGGCGCCTGACTGGGTTGACTGATTTGTCTGGCCACAGTGCTCGAGGGGTAGCCAAGCAAAATGTGCTGAATGGCTCATCAAGGATATTTATGGTGAGATAAGCATCCAAGAGTGGAGCAGGCTGCCTCCAAAATGCGATGGGCTGGGGGCTGGGGCTCAAGGGGTAGAGCATCTGACTGGCAGGTGTGAGGCCCTGAGTTCAAACCCAGTAATACACAAAGAAGGAGGAGGAGGAAGAGAGGAAGATGTGGAGGAGGGGGAAGAGGAGGAGGAGGAAAAGGAGAAGGAGGAGAAGAAGAGGAAAGCAACACCTTATACTGAGTAAAAGCTATTAGATTAAGAGCAATGTTTTGATCAAACATCAGAGTCCACGGGAGATAGCATAGCATGGTTTGTGTACTGAAAGGAAAGCACTGTGCCCAGCGTCTGATAGCCAGTGAAATATCCTTTCTGAGCAACACTCTCACATGAAAGAGCACCAAGAGAATTTGTGAGCAGCAGGCTGACTCCAAGGATGGCTAAAGGGAATCCTGAGAGAACAGATGAAAAGATGAAAGAAGGGATCTTGGAACAGCAGGAAGGAAGAAAAGACACAACGGGCAAAAAAATAAATAAATAAACCACCCCAGCAAATGTAATTGGATTTTTCCCTCTCCTTTTGAGTTTCCTAATTGTATGTGACAGCTGAAGAAATAATTACACCACCGCATGATGCCATTCTGCGTGTGTGCGAAGGAAAATGTTGTAGACATGAAAGGAGGCAAGTTTGCTATACTTCTCGAAGACTGTTGAAGTAGCAAAGTATGTGGACTATGATTTGGGATGTGTACATGCAATAATGTCCGGAGCAACTAATAAAGAAGCAGTAGAGAGTCTGGAGGTGTGGCTCACGTGGTAGAGGGTCTGCCTAGTAAGCTCAAAGCCCTGAGCTCAGACCCCAGCATTGACAAAAAGGAGATGAGGAGAGGTTATCACAAGAAACACCCTAACACACTATCCCAAAATAGGAGGATTCTGATCAATGGAGAGGAAAGTAAGAAAAACAAAATAAAAATCCAGAGAATGACCCTGAGATAAAAGGCAAAATGGGGCCAGCCCCGAAGAGACTAGATAAGCATCGACAATAAATGTACCCATGGAAAGCCAGAGGTTGGCATAGTGGATTTTAAAAGCATGACTTCACTACATGCTGTTGGAAAAAATTCCCACTCTAAGCATGGCAATATTGACAGAAAGTAAAAGAGAGAAAAAAAATCACATAGTATAAGCGTTAATTTAACCAATCAATATAGGCACACCCAGCTAGCGTCAGATAAAGGAGACATCAAGAGAAGAAAACTCCCAGAGAGACAGAGGAGTGTTTTCAGAGTCAATGCTATGGTAAACTAGAGCAATTCCATTCTGCATGCACCAAACAACAGAGCCGCCGAGGACTTGAGCCCAAATCTAATATATATGTCTACAATTACAGTCAGAGGCTTCAAGGCCCCCCTCCCCCAGTCAACAGGACAACTATACAGCAAATCGCCCGGAACTCGGTGACATGATCCGTCAACAGGATCGTACCAACACCTATGTCACCTTCCAACTCACTGTCACATAATACACCTCTTTTCAAATGCCCACAAATTGAACACCCGAATGGACCACACCCTGGCACATAAAACAAAATTCAAGCCATGCAAAGACAAACTACGTATGTTGTCTGTATTTTGTCTCCACGAGGGACCCTAAAACTTGAAGCCTGTAACTGAAACAGGAGATTCTGAAGTAGTTGGAAAAATAATGGCATGCATCTGAACAAGCCATAGGTCAAAGAGAAAATCCCAAGTGAAATCAAAGAGTATGTTTAACTTAGAAATAAGCAATATGTTAACGGGTCAACGTGGCACAGGCAGAGAGTGAGATTTACATCCCCGATGCATCAACCATCTAAGTTCCCTACTGGAAAACCTAGAAAATAAGAGTAAAAATGAAGCCAAACTTAAAAGGAAGGAAATGATTTAAAAATAGGAACAGAAATCAATGGCTTTGCAAACATAAAACAATAGAAAATCATCAATGAAAACAAATACGTGGTCTTTGAAACTATCAGTAAGACTGACAAACCTCTAACAAAACGGACAAAGAAGAAAACAAGTAAATTGAGCCACAAATTACCAATGTGAGAGTAATCACGGGTATCACCGGAGAACCCA
This sequence comes from Dipodomys merriami, assembly GCF_024711535.1. Classification (NCBI taxonomy): domain Eukaryota; kingdom Metazoa; phylum Chordata; class Mammalia; order Rodentia; family Heteromyidae; genus Dipodomys; species Dipodomys merriami. Next base: position 3,249,642 of record NW_027204270.1, read on the forward strand.
GCCACTTTTGAAAGGATAAGAGGGAGACTATGGGCTGCTCCCACAAACAAACTTGATGCCTTTGACTTCCTTGACAGATGCCAACTCCCAACTGGCCCAGTATGGAATCGCGTGCGTGAGCAGCTCCACAGTCATTGAGGAAACCAGATTTGTCTGAAAAGTCCTCAAAACAGATTTCCCACGTGAACAGTTTCACAGGAGGATTACACTGAGTGTTTAAGGAAGAATTCGTGCTGCGTTTACCAATCGCTTCCAAAAAATAGAAAAAGACAGAACAGCTCCCAATTTATTTTCTAAAGCCTGTGTCATCTTGATGCCCAAACTTAAGACAGTACAAAACCCAACAGCACAGAACAATACCCCGATGAATACAGAAACATAAACACTTGACAACGGGAGCTATTCTGGGGATACAAGGCAGGTTCGGGATCTGAAAAATCAATACATGTCATTTGCATATTAACAGGGTAAAGAAAACTATCATGGCTGTATCCATCAATTCAGAAAAGCTGTATGCTCACTCATGATTTTTTAAAAACTCAGAAAAATAAAAAACAGGGAATTTTTGGAACACTTTTAAATCCTAGCAAGGAACATGTAGATAACAAGGCAAAAACAGAGCTTCCATGCTCTCAAGAATTAGCAGATCTACTACCTTATATAATTGCCTCTCTGTGTTGCAAGAACACTTAAGATACACTCTCTTAGCAGATTTTGAGTGTTCCATACATCAACTATAGCTAGCACTTTCCACTGTATCCATATAGCAAAGCATCAGGTTGAACTTCTTAAATCCAATGTTGTCAATTATATTGTGATGGGATTTCTTTTTAAAGCAGCATGGATGCCAGCCAGGTGTGGCGGCACAGTCTCTAGTCCCAGCCCTCTGGAGGCTGAGACAGGAGAATCATGAGTTCTAAGACCAATATCCTAATACTCAGCTTTATCATGACCAAAAATAATAAATATTTGCAGGACTTGTATGCCAAGACAGCTTAACACTGATCAAAAGAAATCAAAGATCTAATAAATGGAGAGACGTACAATGTCCATGGGCGGGAACCCTAAACAGAGTAAATGTGTACACTCATCCCTAACTTGATGTGTGGGTTGAACACGACTTCATCCAATCCAAGCAAGATTATTTTGTAGATAAGGTTTTAAAACTGATGTTGAAAAGCACAAGAACTCATCACTAGTGCAACTTAAAAGTGAGAAATAAAGTAAGCTTGCTATACCCAGCTTCAACACTACAGTGTAACTATGGCAACCAAGGGGGGGATTGGTGGGGGACAGACACACAGGTCAAGGGACAGAAGAGAGGACCAGAGAGAGACCCCCACATGGGTACGCAGCCGATGGCTGGCAGAGGGGAAGGGAAGGAGCGCTTGTGAAGCAAATGGTGTTAGGAAAATCAGGTTTCCACAGGGAAAGAAGAGGAGAGAGGGGAGGAGGAAGGGGGAAGAGGGGAGGGGAGAAGAAAGGAATGGAGGGAAGGGGGAGGAGAGAAGAGAAGAGGAGATGAGGGGGAGGGGAGGGGAGAGGGGAGGACATTTGTTCTTTATTTAAAAGAAATTAACTCAGACTGGATATAAAACTCAAATCAAAATGTTAACCCATAAAAATTTACTGAGTAAAATAGGCTAAGCAAAGCTCATGAAACTTGATATCAAAAAAAAATAAAAAGAAGAAAAATGGTAAAACAGACTCCATCAAAACAGACTCCATCCTGTGCTCTGTGGAAGATGTTCCAGAGGATGAGGTGTTTTCAGACCCTGTACACGAATAGGAAGTCGCAAAACTCAACAGCCAACGAGCAAGCGCACTCCCGAGGAGTCCAGGGCCCTGCGGGCGTCCGGCCTGCATCTGCTCTGTCTGTCACTTCCCCTGGCTTGTTTACGTCGTCCCTCACATCCCACGTGAGCAAGTGTGAGTTTAGCGTTCTTCCCCTGCCCACCACACAGGAAGCAAACAAACCTGACTGTGTTTCGCTCATGGTTTACTATCTAGGATTCCATTTTATGGTGGAGGATACATAAAATTGCCCATCTGCGTCATTTTTAACTGTGAAGTCTAAAGGCCTTGGCCACCTTCACATGATTAAACATCATTCACATCCTAGTCCATCTCCAGAATTCATTCATCAGAGAGAAATAATCCTCGGCCCAGCCCAGCTCCCACAAGGTCAATTTCTGTCTCCGTGAGTTCAGCCACTCTAGCTACTTCTTACTTGTGGGCTCTCTGTCTGGCCAATTCTTTAACATAGGATCTTTGTGGTTCCTCCATCTGCTGTGGGGGACAAGGGAGCTGGGTCGTATTCCTCCAGATTTGAACGGATTTGAATTCTCCATCCCATCAATTGACTGGGCAATTGATCTTTCCCCTGGAGTAGCAGCCCGCTGGGCACCATCCTGAGGCTCCAGGCACCTGCCCATCTGCCCCAGGGCAGGTGCACTAGGTAATTTCTCTTATAATTGGCTGGGTAGAAGGGACCTGGAGAAACAACTTGGGATTGACAGGTTAAGAGGAAAAGGAGGCCATGTTTGGGAAAGAGATCATTATGGAATGGCTGGCACCGCTCAGGGGCGTGGAGATCTGAGACCTTTCAGGGACCCGCTGGAGTGCAAGCGGCCGAGTCCAGGAGAGTGGACACGGGAGGCAGCGGAAAGCCAGGCCAGGCCCCAGGCCATGGGGTCCGGCAGGAATTACAGGAGGTTCCCCCTGAGTCCATCTCCCCAGGGGCGGATAGCCACTCCACTGCGATTGCCAAAGCAGCACGGAGGGTTAAACATGTTCTAAAAACGTCCTCTGCCTCTATTTTATGCTCTGGTTTGGGAGATGCGGAGGCCACAGCCCTCCCTTATCAGCTAGAGGAAGGGAAGGAGGAACAGAGCCTCTGAGAAGGAGGGGGGGAGCGGAGGGTGGAGGAGATCAGTTCCAAAGCGATTCCTCTCCACTGAGTGAAGGAGCTCAGCCTCCCAACACAGATCAGCCTCTCAGAAAATGCCTTGGAAATCCAGTCAAGAGAGTGTGCATGTCTCCCTCAGATAACGCGGCTGCAGGCTAGCCTCTTAAACAGATCAGCGGGCTGGGGACAAAGAAAACACTCACTTAAGCAGCATCTCAAAGCCAGCAAGCTGACCAAGGACATCTCGGGCCACAAGGCTCCAAAGAAGGGGAGTGGGTGCCGCTGTGGGGTCCTGGGACAACCCGCTGTGGCCGAGGGACTTCTGGGGTCCCTGCAGCCAGGATGCAGGGGACACGACAGGATTGCTGGGCTCCCCCTCCCCCGCCCTCAGCTTCCCACGAGCCCCAACCTCCACAGCGGGGCTCCAGACTCCCTTTCTGCTGAGGGTCAGCATGAACATCGCCCACAGAGGTCATGCGTGCACAAGGCGGAGCCCAGTCGTGACTCCGAACAGCTGTGGCCAGGGCTTTTCCGTGGCCACCTGCTGGCCGCCAGGGAAGAGAGTCCAGGAACGCAAGAAGGTGTCTGGACGTGATGAATTGGCTTCTTCAGAACAAAAAGGCTGTGAACCCAGCCAGCTCTCTGTGGAATGGCTGAGGCCCTTCCTGTCACCAGGGAAGATGACCCCTGGGCGGGGATGGGTGACATCCCCAAGAGGATACAAGCTCCAGCCTCCAGGAGCTGGGTCCCCAATCCAGACTGCACCTTGGCTGTGGCCAGCTTTGGCTCCATGTGGCCGGAGGGCAAGAGTGGCCAAGGGAGGACATGTCTCCACGCCCAGGCAGGGCACGCTGGGCTCTCCTGGGACAGAACAGACCACATCGGGGCTGGGGGTTTAGCCCAGCGGAAGGGCGCCCGCCTGGCGTGCCCAAGGCCCTGGGTTCGGTTCTCAGCCCTAGTTTAAAAAAAAAAAAAAAAAAAAGAACAGACCACATCATAGAAATAAGTCCTGGGGTAATGAGTCAGGGACCCCAAACATCTTCAAGGAATGGAATGCAGGTGGCCTGGGGCCAACCACAGAACAACAGAAGCCGGAGAAAGGCCGGCCTTTGTCACAGCCGCCAGGCCAGTCCCCGGCACCTCAGTGCCAAGGGACCGTCCTGTACCTGTCCCCTTTCCTCTCACCCGGGAAGGGCCAGGCACTTCGGGGTGCCTGTTCACCCAGCCCAGGCACAGAGTGGGGGTTGGTGCAAATGCTGGTCAAAAGCGGCTTTCTTGCTAATCCTTAGGAGTTGCTTAGAAGTCGCATTCACTGCTTAGAAACTCATCCCCCGTGTGACTGAGAACAAATCCTTTAACCCAGCCCCCTCCAGGAAAGCAAAGAAAATGCTTTCCCTCCAGACGCCCACAGCGAGCACCCCCGAATCCGCTCAGGCTCCAACTCTGAGACGCAGCCAGGCCAGACCTCCGACAAATGTGACAGTGATCCCTAATTGCCCAGACATCATCTAGCTCTTCCTTAGAAACAGAGCACAGTTTCTCGCTGAGTAAGGACAGGAGTCCAGCTAAAAGACTACATATCCCAGACTCCTTTACGCTAGCTGTGGTCAAGTGATGCCGGGCCAGAGACAGAGTGATGTGCAGTGAGATATTAACAAAGGACTCCACAGTCAACCCAGGAAGTGACTCCAAGAGAGGACACCCTGCTGGGGACATGGGTGTGACGTCCCAGTGTGCACCTTGGACGTGAGAACGAGGCACACTGGGATGCTGATGGCTCTGAACTCCACAGCCACCCACCTCCAAACCACGGTTACCCAGAGACGCAAAGCAAATCCAGGACTGTTTTCTGGAGATGTCCTGCTAAATGCTGCCGAATGGCCCACTCACCTAAGACATCCACCAAACACACTGTGTCAGGTGGGGAAAGAGTGGTGTGAGGCTCTCTACCCCAAGCCAATGTGATTCTCTGCGTCCACCCAGCCCTTCCCCAGTGGATCTCAGAGGAAGGGGGTGTGTGGCTCTCTCGTGGGCTCCCTGGTTAAAGGCTGAGTGGTGACTGCGTCTGGGCCTAGGGGGGCAGGCTGCCCTCCCGCTGGGTCCGCCTGGGTCCGCCTGACTTCGCCTGGTCACTAGAGGGCAATGACAATACAGCAGGTGTCACGGCTGACTTGAGTTCACCAAGAAATCCACATAACTCCCGGTCCCTTAGAATGTGACCAGATTTGAAAATGGGTGTTTGTGGATGGGTTTAGTGATGAAGAAGGAGAAAGAGTGAGCCTCTTTCCAAAATGATGGGTGTCCTACAGAAAGGGCAAGTTTGGCCACACACCAACAATGGGGAGACAGTGTGAAGACTGGAGTTTCACACCACAGATGATAGAGAGGCTGGCAGAGCTGGAGCGGGCATGAGGAGACACTCTCCCAGTGACATCAGAGAGCACAAGGCCCACACCCCCTTCATCACGGACTTGGCATCTCTAAAACAGTAAGCTAACCAGTCTGCTGTCCAAGCCACTCTGTCCAACTTTATTACAATGCCCAGAAAACTAATTCAGCAGGGTCCACCCTACACACACACACCTGCCCTCCAGGAGTTTATGACCTATGTACCACGATGCACTGGCTGGCTGGTACGCAAATGTTTCTTGGGGAAAAGCACAGGAAAGTAAGTGGGTGGATGGATGGATGGATGGATGTTCAGTTAAGGAGACCATGGATGGACGGATAGATGATGATTAGATGAGTACATGAGAGGGAGATGGATGGATGTCTTCATGGGTGAATGGATGACTGTATGTAGGGATGGATGAATGGACAGATAGATGGGTGACTGGTGGGAAGATGGATGAGTAAGTGGATGGGTCAGTGGATGGAAGAATGGGTGGGTGAATGGATGGATAGATGGGTGGCTGCATGCATGCATGCATGAATGAATGAACCAACAGGCAAAGATTTGGGGATTGTGCACCTGCACTGCCAGAATTGAGGCTGAGAGGGTGTGCGTCACGCTCCGTAGATTCCACAGAACTCGACACCAGGACACCTCGACACCAGAAAAAATAGGTCACCATTTTCTACAAAACTGACCCAAATGGCTGATCACTGACTAAATCCATTCACTTTACTTTTCACTTTTAATCCTTTCCAATACCACGGGGCTTGCGTAGAAGGACTCCAGGAGTACCTGCTTGTGGCAGTGAGGACTGGGCAGATGACGAGCAGACTTTCATGAAGGAAAACATCCCACAGCGTTTCTTCGCCAGCTGGGTAAGACAGGCAAGAGAGCAGCAGGCCGTGTGACCGCTGCCCCTGAGTGAGCTCCTGCCTCTTGACCGGAACACTGGGTCAGGAGAACGGAGACTCCGGGGTAAGAGAAGAGGGCATAGGAAGCAAGGCCTAGGAAGAGCCGGAGGAGCCAGCTCAGCCCTGGAGACGGCCGGCCCACCCTGAAACAGCCTTGGCCGGCCCCTCACCAAGCCCCTGAGCCCAGGCACAGCTGGCCAAGGACTGCCTAGTCGCCGAGTGAAGCAGATCACCATGATTGGTGCCCGGCTGCCTCCAGAACTCCAGACGCTTAGCTGTATCTGTCCCCAGTGCACAGGCCGCTGAGATTTCTCCCCTCCAAAAATAATAACTCTTGGAACGAACCCCGTGGACAGTGAGAAATCTCTAGAAGCTTCCAGAAGATGCCGTCAGTTAATTTCCTCCTTTCGGAAGCTGCGGACTCATTTGGCCGGGCTTTGGGGGCAGTCGCTGCCAGCATGGGCCCAGCTAATAAGTAATTAGAAGATAATTAACATTTGTAGCATACAATAGAAACATCTGGACCTGCTGACTTATTAAAAACCTAAAAACTTGATTAATCAGTTGTAGAGCACGAGGGAAAGCAGGCTGGAATGGGGGTCGGTGCCATCAGCCTCGGCCCTCCCCTCGCTACCCCATCCACGCCCCAGTGAACCCACACCCCAACGTGGGCCCCTCCCACCACCCCATGTGTCAATCTCCCCACAAGGATGCCAGGGAAAACCCAACCCTCTTGTACTGGACAAGGCCCTCTTGGGATAGAGAAGCCAAGGATTGGGGTGTGGCATGGTGGTACCCGCCTATTCCTTTCCCTTCCTTCTTCCCACCTTCCCAGACAGACACCCTGGAGCTTGGAGCTAGAAGGCCCCACCACAACGCACCACGGATTAATCTAGAAGAGGCCAGTGACCCCCCAACTCTTCACACTCAACACTCACCCAGGAAGGTGAAGAGCCCTTCCCGCAGCCCACCGCCATCCTGGGGAAGGTGCCAGCTGGGCCCTGGCCTGCTCGCCCGGCTCTGGGCCGCAGCCCTCCGGCCGTCTCCCCTCTGCCGCTTGCCTCTCCCCTTTATCTTCCAGGCAGCAAGGCAGGAGCGAGGTGTGTGGGAACACTCTCCGGAACGCCTTGGTTTCCGGCCAACACATTAGGATGTTGCTCTACCAACTGATCATCTTCCCTCAGACAGGAGGGAGCTGATAGAAGATTCCTGGTGTTTCTGTGAATGTGAGGAAAGCCAGTCAGGGCTGCATCAGCCCTCCAGCCAAGCAGAAGAGAGCAGAGTCCTGGGCCCGCCCTTGGGATGCCTTGTGAAGCCATTTCCCCGGTTTGGGAGAAAACTGGCTGTGAACGGGCCCTGTTCCCCCTCTTCCACAGAAACCTGAAGGGAAATGCTTGCTTGAGGGGCCAGAGACAGACTTCTGTTCCCACGAGGTTGCATTCCCCAGCTGCGGCCATGGCTTCCTTCCAGTTTGGTCTGGAGTCCAGTCACGTGGTTCTGGGAGAGGCTGTCAGTCACAGAACGTGAGCCCTCCTAACACATTGATTGGTTCAACAAGTGGTCAAGGATACCCATACGGCCAATGAGAGGTCTTCCCTGGGATTTTCCTTCCTCTAGCTGAGAAAATAGGCCTCCCTCTCCATCTCTGTCTGGGAGATTGCAAAGAATGAGGCCCAAAGCTACTCTAGCCTTCCTTCCTGACCAGCTTCCTGAAAATCCAAAGACACCCATCACTGCTGCGGGTATGATGTCACAGGTGTGGATATGACATCACAGGTGTGGATATGACGTCCTAAATGGGGACCTGATGCTGCTCCTGGGGTACTGATGTCACTGCTGGGACCCTGGTGTCACTGCCGGGACCCTTGTGTCACTGCTGGGACCTCGTGTCACTGCTGGGACCTCGTGTCACTGCTGGGACCCTGGTGTCACTGCCGGGACCCTGGTGTCACTGCCGGGGACCCTGATGTCACTGCTGGGACCCTGGTGTCACTGCTGGGACCCTGGTGTCACTGCCGGGACCCTGATGTCACTGCCGGGACCCTGATGTCACTGCTGGGATCCTGGTGTCACTGCTGGGATGCTAATGTCACTGCTGGGATCCTGGTGTCACTGCTGGGACCCTGATGTCACTGCTGGGACCCTGGTGTCACTGCTGGGACCCTGGTGTCACTGCTGGGACCCTCGTGTCACTGCTGGGACCCTCGTGTCACTGCTGGGATCCTGGTGTCACTGCTGGGACCCTGGTGTCACTGCTGGGATCCTGGTGTCACTGCTGGGATCCTGGTGTCACTGCTGGGACCTTGTGTCACTGCTGGGACCCTCGTGTCACTGCTGGGACCTCGTGTCACTGCCGGGGACCTGGTGTCACTGCCGGGACCCTGGTGTCACTGCCAGGGACCCTGATGTCACTGCTGGGACCCTGATGTCACTGCTGGGACCCTGGTGTCACTGCTGGGACCCTCGTGTCACTGCCGGGATCCTGGTGTCACTGCCGGGACCCTGGTGTCACTGCTGGGACCCTGATGTCACTGCCGGGGACCCTGATGTCACTGCCGGGACCCTGATGTCAATGCCGGGACCCTGATGTCACTGCTGGGATCCTGGTGTCACTGCTGGGACCCTGGTGTCACTGCCGGGGACCCTGATGTCACTGCTGGGACCCTGGTGTCACTGCTGGGACCCTTGTGTCACTGCTGGGACCCTCGTGTCACTGCTGGGACCCTCGTGTCACTGCTGGGACCCTGGTGTCACTGCTGGGACCCTCGTGTCACTGCTGGGACCTCGTGTGATTCCAGCCGGGCCACTTGCTCTGCCTCTTTGCTGGGCCAGGACCCCAACCCAACCCTCTTGGTCAGAGTAGCTCTGTGAGCTTCTCCCCAGGGCGCACTTGCCTTGGCGGCAGGGCTGGCAGGGACACTCTCAGACAGCTACCAGTCAGGCCCTGGAGGGGAACTGGCCAGGAGAGAAAACTCAGCCACTTAGGGCCGTGAACCTACTAGGCAACCAATTTGCACAGGACTTGTCCTTAACTTGTGCCACTGGCAAGGTCTGTGCGGGCAATTTGGGTCTATCAGCTTTTAAATTATAGACAGCCGTATCACTCCGTCAGGCCTGCCGCAGCGCGGAGATGGAGCAGCGTGGGGGTGAGTGACAGGCCCAATAAATGCCTTCCTGCCAGGAAAATAGCATTACCACGAGGAGGTGCTTTGGAGAGTATTGAACTTCAGGAAGAAATAAAATAAAAGTGAAATGGTTCTGGCACTCCCGGGCGCTCCGTCATTACTGCCAGACGCGGCGGGAAGGGAAGGAACCCATCATCAGGTAAATACCTCCCTGTCCGTCCTCAGCCCAGAGGGGCGTGGCCTCCTGCTCCCAGCAGCCAATCAGGAGGCAGATGTCTGAGGCACACAGGAATCCAGCTTACAGATGGGGAAATGGAGGTCAAAGTCATGCGGTAGGTCAGGCTGAGGGACCGGAAGGGATTCAAATGGGCAAGAATGTGTCCTCGCCTGGCAAGACAGATTCCGGGTCACTCTGATGGGGGGGGGGCCTGGGGAGCTGGGACCCACACAGCTGCCGCGTGGTCTGTGTGGGGCCCTGGCTGTGGCCTCCAGGGATGATGCAGGACAGGGGAGACCCAGAGCATCTACCAGCGCCAAATGTCCCAGCTGGATGCCAAAGGGGTTGAATTCTACAGCGTGGCACACCTCCTGGTACCCGCATCTTCCTCCACACCCCCTCCCTTCTTAGACCTGAGACCCTCATCTCGTTCCTCCTCCCTGCATCAGGCTGTGCGGGAAAGCTCAAGGTACGCACAGGGAGGACTCGACGTGGTGGTGTTCACGACTGCATCCCGCCGCCTGGTGAATGTGTTCAGTGAGCAGATAGACCCAGGGACGCAACACGGATGGACGGAGACACAACCCCGCCGCTGCTTCCCAAGCTCACCTGGCCTTGTCCACTGTCTGCTTTTCCTCCATCTTGCCCTGCGGGAGCTTTGTGATAGCACGCATCTCCTCTGGAATTCATCGGGAAATCACATCTGTAAACCCCCTCCCGCAGCGAATGAGACCCGCACAGGGCCGGGGGTTGGTTAGACCCTGAGCAGCTGAGGGCTGTTTCCTCACAGCCCCACGATGGCAGGATAGGACTGTCCTGTGCTTTCGGGGAAGGCTCCTCCTCGTGGGCCTCCAGTCCCTGGTTTTACATGACAGTGAGAGACTGATAGTCTGTGAGTGGCAGGTCCCAGTCAGCGCTCCAGTAGGAAGACAGCAGTCAATACCAGACCATGGGCTGCTACTGACCCCTATACGATATCCCAGCTACTTGGGAGACAGAGATTGGAAGGATTGCAGTCCAGGCTGGCCCAGACAGAAACACAAGACCTTATCTGGAAAACAACTAAGCAAGAAGGACTGGAGGTAGGGCCCAGGTAGTAGAGCAGCTACCGAGCAAGCACAAGGCCCTGAGTTCCCACCGCAGTACAAGGAAGGGGTAACCTGCGCCAGCTCCAGCCGACAGAGCTGCCATGCCGAACTCTGGGAGCAGGGTCTGGTTCATATACCCACAGAGGTGGGGGCCGCGTCCCTGTGGCTTTACCTGTCTGGAAAGAGAGGATGTGTTTGTGTTTGTGTTTGCAAGTCTGGGGGGCTGGGCTGGCCTCCGGGGCCCGCTGCCCCAGCCCCTGACCCTAGGCCAGCAGCCGTCCTTGGACCCTTGGGAAGTGCTGTACAGTCTTCTTCCGTCACTGCTGGGGAGGTTTGTTGTATTTAAGTCCCCACCCCCCAGCAGAAGAACAAAATGAATCACTGTCCTGCCCTGCGCGGCTGTGTTCTGCCGTAAGCAATTTCCACATGGAAAGGTCAGTAGGAGAAGAATGCCGTCCTGAGAAGCCAGCCCCAGAACCACGGGACAAGACACGGGTGCTGTGCCTGAATCCCAACGAAGCCGGGAGCGGGCTGTCAGTTAAGTGGGAGGTGGAAGCCGAGGCCTGGGGCTGATTTCAGCTGATGTGAGCTCTCCTCCTTTCCTGAAAGATGTGGCTGAGAATCATAGTCATGGCCAGACTCAAAGGCCAGGCCAAGAGAGCCTCTACCACACCCCCCACACGCCCACCTTGGACCAGGGAAGACTCAGCACTCAGCACTTCCTTCCAAGCCCTCTCATTCCTGCAGCCCCCCATGATCCCTGGGGGCCAGGATTATAGCCTGGGAACATGTGCACCCACCTCAGACCTTGTCATCTCTGTGTGTGTACGTCTTGAACTCAGGGCCTCGTGCTCTTGCTCGGCTTGTTCTACTCTGCCACTTGAGCCACACTTCCACTGCCAGATTTTTGCTAGTTAATTGGATGAAAGAGTCTTGGGGATATTTCTGCCCCGATGGCTTTGAATCGCAATCCTCAGATCTCAGCTCGGATTACAGGCGTGGCCACCAGCGCCCAGCATTGCATCTGTTAGTGTGCGAGTCCACCGTCAGCTTTCTGTCTGGAAGGCACACTCTCTGGGCCGGGATGTCCCCCACTCAGGTCCAGCCCAGTGTGGATTTACACACGCCAACGGTCCCCACACCAAAGCTAGGTGTGCATCCTCTGTCATACATCACGTTTTCAAAGTTACGTTTACCAAGAGGAAAGTGGTGGTGAGACACAGAATTGAACAGAACGGGAGAGGCCCCGGGGCCCACAGCCTGTTTTCCATGCTGGAGGAGGCGCAGACCAGAGGAAGGTCTCTCCCTGGTTGCCATGGAGATGGGCGATGCAGAGCTGGGATGGAGGCTGCGTCCTGACATGATGCTCCCAGAAGGACCCACTGGCCACAGGAACGAGCGGCCGGCTTCCTCCTAAACCACGCCGCTCCCCGGGGAGCAGGACTGCCAGCGGCTGGAACCCGGGGTTCTAAATTGCCCAATTAAACAGCCGGAATTGCCCCAGCAGCAGGCTCTGCTCCCAGCCTCCTTGACCAAGGAATAATTCTGCAAGAGTAAATACGGATTCTGCATCCGCTCCTGCCTCAGCGCACCCAGAAACTGACCCATCCCTCCCCAGGGCCCAGCTGCATGCCCGGTCCTGGAAGAATCGAAGGTCGCTTTCTGCACCAGGAGCCTGGAGCCTTGGGGAGAATGAGCCTGGGGAGCGGCCAGGCCGTGGGAAGATGAAGAGCCTTCCCAAACCCCACCGCTGCTCTACGGCATCTTCTTCTGTGCTGACGCACCTCGCGTGACAGTGGCTGCCGCCGCCACCCCCAAAGCACAAGACAAACCTAAAACAGATCACCAAATGGCACATGGGCCTAGTAGCTAGGTGCCTACAGGAGGCAGGCACACCAAGACACCACCCGGAGGCCTGGCAGCCCCCCACCCCGCACTGAGCAGGCTCATCTCCCAGCCTGCACCAGCCATGGGGCAGAGGTAAAGGGTTCTGGGGTGAGAGAGGTAGAATAAGCCCCCAAAGACAGCCAGGGGGGGCGCATGGCTGCTCCAAGTTCTGTGCAGGGAAAAGTGCCAGGCCTGGAAACTCCGCTCTTGAACCAGAGGTGTTAGAAGCCCTCTGGGCTGGTGGGAGAGGCCAGCCTCCTGAGTGGAGGCCCCAGGAGGTGGGAGGCTGATGGGGTCCCCTCCAGGAGCTAGAGGTTGGGTGTCCAAA